>NW_027602015.1:0-54993 GCF_053455715.1 Rhinoraja longicauda | reverse complement strand
CCATCGATCATGGAGCACTGACCTCTTATTGATTGAGGGATAAAGAATGAACAAGTGTGTGTTATCAAAAATATTTATTTATGTAGGATTCATAACTATCTAAAGAGAGAGAGAGAGGGGAGAGAGGAGAGAGAGAGAGAGAGAGAGAGAGAGAGAGAGAGAGAGAGAGAGAGAGAGAGAGAGAGAGAGAGAGAGAGAGAGAGAGAGAGAGAGAGAGAGAGAGAGAGAGAGAGAGAGAGAGAGAGAGAGAGGGATAGGGATGAGAGAGGGCAGAGAGGAGAGAGGGGGAGGTGGAGAGAGAGAGAGAGGGATAGGGATGAGAGAGGGCAGAGAGAGGGCAGAGAGAGAGAGGGGAGGTGGAGAGAGAGATGGCAGTCCAAATTTCGTCCCAATTTGCATGACAAATAAAGCTATCTTGATCTATCTTGATCATGATCAATGATCAGGGAACTGTCATTAAAAAATGATCAATATATATGACAGGCAATGGTGTTATTTTTCCTGCTTAATCTGCATCTTTGAGCAAGGGGGTGATTGGGTGAATGTGAGGGGCTGGGGGTCCCCGGAGCGGGGGCCGGCGATGGGATCATCCGCCCGGGACTGACAGCTGGAAGATGCGGCGGTGAATGTGAGGAGCCGGAGCCCGGAGCGGAGAGACTGCGGCCGCCCTCTGGGATGCGCTCAGGGCGCGGGTTTATTAATGAGCCGCAGCGCTGAGGTGAGCGGATATTTCACCGCGCTCTTCAACCTGCTCCCTGAACTTGGACTGGGTCACCGCGTAAATAAATGTGTTGGTGCAGCAGCTGAGATTCCTCAGCAAATACGCGACCAAGTTAAAGATATATTGGGAATCATTCTTATCATTCCCAATCCCTGTGATCTGATAATAGACGAAGTTTACAACCAGCGTCAGCCACAGGAGGATGAAGCTGCCGGAGATGGTGAAGAGTAAAACCACAGACCTCCTCCTGCTCTCCATCTCCGGGTCACTGCGCTTCTCCCCCTTGCTCTCACCCCTCAGCCCCTGACGGACCCGACTGGCCACTAAAATGTGCCGGACTGTCAGAGCGTTGAGCAGCAGGATCACAGCGAAAGGGAGGAACGGAGTTAAAACCGTGTCGATCCAGTCAAATGCCACCCACCCGAGGTCAGTGTAATAACTCTCCACCGTGGCACAGCCCCACGGGACATTGTCGATGATTGTCCGGGGTTCCCGTGTGAAGTAGCGGGGAACGTTTTTCAGACACAGCAGAACGCCGGCTGTTGCGAGAACCGCAGCCGCAGTTTTCCCGGTGCAATATTTAGTTTTCAGCTTCTGGCAACAAATGGCGACAAAGCGATCAAAGGTGAAAGTGACGGTGAACCAGACAGAACAGTCTGTAGCTGAATACCTCAGTACATCGTTAACACTGCACACAGGGGTGATGGACACGAAACTCCAATAAAAGTAATGGTATCGGATCCGAGTCAAAATGACCTCGGTGATCAGGGTGAGTAGATCGGCCGCTGCCATGGCCACCAGGTAGTGAGTGGTGCAGGTGGAGAGGCCGCACTTTCCCCGGGACAGGATCACAATCGCCACTAAATTCACTGCGGAAAGAGAAGGGGAGCGGACACTGGGCATTACTGAACACGGTCTCCGGGGCTGAAAACCGGCTCCACTTTCAGCTGGAGATCAGGAGTGTTGGAGTCGGTGCGCGGCTGCAGGTTTAACAATGTCAGACCCGGCTCCGACTGTGCCCGACCTGCCTGCTTCAGGGGAGAGGAGATAAGGCGACGGGCGGGGTAAAGGGCGGGGAGGGAACGAGCAGCCGCACGCTACAATAGGCGGAATGGTCCTGTCTACAGTTAACCCCGCTCAGTCTCTGATGGGGCCGGATTCACAGACTTAACCGTGACCGGCCGCGTTTAACCAGGGCTCTGGGAACTCGGAATCTGATGGGGACGAGGAGGGTTCAGAGAGAAGGCAGGGACAACTTAGGATCCGGCAGCAGAGTGGCTCCGTTAATGGATTCATTCCTCAGTTCGGTAACAACACACGCCGGTAGATCCGTGGCCACTGGTTCAGGAGATCGATCCAATTATTGACCAACAGGTGGAGGAATCCGACTGTGACAGACTCCACAGCGAGACGTGTCCACAGGAGCGGGTGTTCACTCTGATCAATAACTCAGACACAGTGAACTTCACAATGTAAACCCCCTCCCAGTCACACCGTCCCGGAGAGCTGCGTGTCCCGAGCACTGGGACAACTCTGGGCAAGGTCCCACTGAAGGCAAGAACAACATTCTAGTGGGTCCCGGCAGTGGGAGAAAGAGAGGGTTAGTTTAGGCTGTCTGAAAATGAGAAAAATCACAGCGTTAATTCAAAGATATTTCATTTAGAGGATTGATATACTTCACATATTCTTGTACAACAATCATCAGTTAGGAATATTGTAACACGATCAGAATCATGTCAACACCGGTTAACAGACGGAGTTATAAAACTTGAATCGTTCTGCTCACTTACCAGGGACTCCAACGGCAGCAATGATCACGTACAAGATTTTCTCCACGGCGTAATATTCCTCAACTTTTTGACGGTGCATGTTCTCTGCCCAGCTACGTATCCCCGTGAGCTACCGGTAATCTCTCGGAATGAAATGCCGGGGCAGAACATTCCCGGAGATTTTATACCATTTTCCGTCTCCACCGGGACAGTGAAGTTTCAACAGAATTAAAAATAGAGCTTTTGAAATGACTCGCAAACAGATGACATCAGCCAAGTGAAATCCCTGCTGAGACAGGTCGTGATTTATTCAGGGAATTGATTGAGAAACTCCAAAGACTGGGAATTGTGGCGATACTGGGGGATGGAAATTGGAGGCGGCATTTTTCCAGCAAAGGGGATATTGGTTCAAACTCCATCTGGTCCAACTCTCCACCTCGTGTTGTTTATCTGATTTCCTTCACTCAGCAAGGCAATCCCAAATTTAAGGGACCGTCTCAATGCTTCTGGTGCCCAGTTTAAAGGTGGACTAGACAGCCTTTGTCAGCGTGATGAATTAGTTCAACAGATCACATCAGACTAAAATGGCCCGTCCACTCTGTTTTAACACTCAATGTGATCGCGGCTTAACTGATTGTAACCTCAACCCCACACTCCCGGCGACCCCTAGTAAGCATTTAGTCCTTGCTTGCCTGGAATGGATCTGGCTTTGCCTTGGGACAACAACATTCTCTACCTTCATCACCTCTGAGGAGGAACGACCCAAAGACTCACGACACTCAGTGAACAGAACCATTGCCGCCTCAGAATTGTCTTAAAAGTAGAACACACGGCGAATGATGCAACATCTCTCCCTCCTCTCTTTCTCTCTCTCTCCATCTTTACTGCTATTCTCTCTCTGAACTGTTACTCTCTCCCCTACACTCTCTATTCTCCCTCTCTGTGCCGACCGCTCTCTGCCAACCTCTCTCCCCTCCCACTCTTACTGCATCTCTCCCTCCTTCTCCCTGTATCTCTCTAATGCTTCCCTCTCCCCCTTTTGCCAACCCACTCGCTCTGAACTCCCCTCTCTCCTCATTTTTCCCACTCTCCCTTTGATCGTTCACTCTCCCTCCACCTCTTCATTCGTCTTCTCCTCTATCTCTCCCTTTTATCTTTGTACGACCTATTTCTCTATCCATTTCCTCACCTCTCCATCACTTACCATCACTTCTCTTTCCAAAGCCTTTCTTGGCAAGTGCAGTTACAACGGTTAGCCACCATGGGATGTAACAGCTGTCCCTAAACCCCCTCCCTCACGCTCGAGAAGCCCTTCCAGGTGAGACAGATGTTCACCTGCACCTCCTCTAATCTCATCTACTGCATGTGGTGTTCCAGGTATGGCCTCCTTTACATCGGCGTGGTGAAATGGAGACTCGGCGACCGTTTTGTCGAACACTCACCCTCGTTCTGCTAAGGCTTGCCGTATCTCCCCGTTGCAAGCCATTGTAACTCCCCCTCGGACACTGACCTTTCTGTCCTGGGCCTCCACCAGCGCCAGAGAGGTTACATTAAAACAGAAAGAACGCCACTTCATAGTCCGCTTGGGAACCTTGCAACCTAATGGTTTGAACATTAGCAAATGCCAGGTAACTAACGTGCAACTTCACGCTCTTCCCTCGCTCTATCTCTTCCTTCACGCGGACTCGCACTTGTTAATCCCCTCCACCTCCATCTTCAACCGATATTCCCTCCTCTCTCTTTATAATTCCAACCTGCTCAATCCTTATCTCGCAACTTTTATCTTTTAACCTCTGGTCTCAACCACCTAACTATGAAAACGGTATTCACCCACTCATCGTTCAACTCGCTTTGTCCTGCTGTTCCAGCCTTCTCCAGCTTCCCACCACAATCAGTCTGAAGAAGGGTCTCGAACCGAACTTCACCCATCCATGTCCTTGGCAGGCTTAGCCAGTTCAGCGTGCCCTCTACAACTCTCACCAACTTCGACAGATGCACCATAGAAAGTATTTTATCAAGATGCATCACAGCTTGGTTTGGGAACAGCTCCATACAAGAACGCAAGAAATTGCTGCGAATTGTCCAGACCATCACACAAAGCAACCTCCCATATATTGACTCAATTTATAAACCACGCTTCCTCGGCAAGGCCAGCAGCATAATCAAGGACGAGTCGCACCATTGCCACTCCTGCTCCTCCTCTGTCCCATCAGGTAAAATGCACAGAAGTGTGAAAATGCACACCTCCAGTTTCAGGGACAGCGTCTTCCCAGCTGTTATCAGGCAACGGAATCATCCCACCACAACCAGAAAGCAGTGCTGAACTACTATCTACCTCTGTTGATCCTCGGACTATCCTCGATCAGATTTTGCAGGCTTTACCTCGCACTGAACGTTATCCCCTTATCATGTATCTATACTCTGTAAATGGCTCGACTGTAATGAAGTATTTTGTTTCCACTGACTGGGTAGCACGCAACAAAAGCTTTTCACGGTACCTCGGTACACGTGACAATAAACTGCACTGAACTGACATACTCAACTAGATTTCTCCAGAGGTGTAGCCTGACTCGCATTGGATATTGATTGTGTGTGACAGTGTGAGTGTGCGAGTCCGTGCAAGAGTGTGCTAGCACGTGTATGCGAGTGTGAATGTGTGAGATTGTGCACATGAGTCGGTGTGTATGCGTATGTGTTAGTGTATGCGGTTGCAGGAATTTCAATGATTCAGTAATACCTTATTATCACGTACCCAGGTAGAGTGAAATGCTTAGTTTTGCAGACAACCCGGTAACATCATGTAGAAGACCTCACCTAGGCGGTACACAAGTGTCGCCACATTTCGACACCGACAAAGTTACAAACGTTGGCCGGATAGTTGTATCTCCTGCCTGCCGCCGCACCGCGGGTCGCCCCTTCGTTCTCGGCTGCCTTCCTCGCTCTCCGACGGTCCACCTCCCTCTCTGCGGTTCCCCGCGGCTCCCACCTCACTCCCGAGGCGCGGTTCTCATCGCCATCCGCGGTGGGCGAGCCGGGCCGACCGGGCCGACTGAAGGGCTTGGCCCCGCTCACCGGGAACACTCCCGGCCACGCTGCGCTGCGCTGCTCGACGCGAACATCCAAGGATAAACTCAATCCCAAAATGTGCGCGTGTGCATGCGGGTAGAGTATGTAAGAGTGCCTATATTTGTGTGTGTGTGTGTGTGTGTGTGTGTGTGTGCGAGTGCGTGAGTGTGCGTGTGAGTGTGTGAGCATTAGTAAGTGTGGATGCATGTGCGATTGAATGTATCTGTGTCTCTGAGTGGGAGAGTGCATGTGGGTTTGTGAAGGACAGTGTTTGCGTCTGTGCGTGTGTGTGGCTGTTTGTGAGAATGTGAGAGAATATGTGGGATGTGAGTTTGTCAGAGTGTTTGCGTATGTAATTCTTTGATAGTGTGTGTGTGTGTGTGTGTGTGCGTGTAGGTGTGTGGGAGAGTATATGATGGTGTTGGCAGAGAATGTGTTCGTGTGTATGTGTGTGCGAATGAGTGCGTGTCTCTTCGTGCTAGTGCGTGTGAATATCTGTTAGTGTGAGTGCATGTGTACGTGTGATTGTATGTGAGAATGTGTGAGAGTATATTTGATTGTTTGTGATTGCATTTGAGAGATTGTGTGTGTCTTCGTGCGCGGGTATGTGTGTGTGCGTGTTTGACTGTGTTTGAGGGTGTGAACATGTGTGTTTGTAATGATGTAATGGCATACTGTGGGTTTTAGTGACGACGTGACACGCTGTGGGGCATTACTGATGGAGTGACGCACTGTGCAGTGGAACTGATGGAGTGACATAATGTATGGTAGTAATGGTGGATTAACACACTGGGTTGGTACAGATGAATTGACACACGTTGGAGTTGTATTGATGGAGTGACACACTGCGCAGTAGTACTGATGGAGTGACACACTGTGCAGTGCACTGATGGAGTGACACAATGTGGGGGTAGTACTGATGGAGTGACACAATGTGGGGGTAGTACTGATGGAGTAACACAATGCGCTGTGTTGTTGTTGTTGTTGTTCGTCCTTCGGGTTCGAAGATGACCATGACTTCACTTTCAGTTGGAGGATTGGCGACTGTGGGTCCTGAAGTGACTGGTGAGGCCAATCCGGGCCCGGAAGGCACGCCCACACGTAGGACACAAGTGGATGGGTGCTGCAGTGGAAGTGGAGGTAGCCCGGGCCTTGCGCGCGGGTGCGTTTCCTCTGGGCCTCTGCAGTGCGTCTGTTCTCTGCTGCACGGGCTCCTGTGATGAGCTTGCTACGCCAGGTTGGACGGTCCAGAACAAGAGACTCCCAAGTGCTGAGGTTGATGTCCAAGTCTTTGAGGGACACTTTGTGGCAGTCCTTAAACCGTTTCTTCTGTCCTCCTACTGAGCGCTTGCCCTGACACAGTTCCCCATACAGTTCCCCACACAGTTCCCCATACAGAAGCTGTTTTGACAGTCGACTTTCGGGCATTCTGACGACATGGCCTGCCCATCTGGCTTGGGCTTTCCGTAGGAGGGTGTGTACGCTGGGGATTCCGACCCGTTCCAAGACCTCTGTATCGGGAATTTTGTCCTGCCACCTGATGTGAAGGAGTCTGCGTAGGCAGCTCAAGTGAAAGTGGTTGAGCTGTTTGGCATGTCTGCTGTAGACAGTCCAGGTCTCACTGGCAGAGAGAAGAGTGGTGAGTACCACTGCACGGTAGACCTTCAGCTTGGTGGTAAGGCCGAGTCCTCTCCGCTCCCAAACATTTCCACGGAGTCGCCCAAAGCTGGCCTTGGCAATCCTGTTGTTGACCTCAGCGTCAATGTTCACCGCTCGCAAGAGTGTACTACCCAGATAGGTAAAGCTGTCGACTGCCTGTAGGTTCTGCCCCTTCACCGTGATGTGTGGTTCCTGGTAGGGCTTTCCAGGAGCGGGCTGGTACATAACTTCAGACGTTTTGGTGCTATTGGAGAAACCAAAGTCGTCACAGGCCTGTGAGAAGCAGTCCATTTCATGCTGCATCTTCTGCTCTGTGCTGGCGTTGAGGGCGCAGTCATCAGCAAACAAGAAATCTCTGATGATGGTCTCCTTCACCTTTGTAACAGCTTGCAGGCGCCTGAGGTTGAACAGCCTGCTGTCAGTTCCTGTACCTGATGTGTATTCCATCCTGGCAGTCACGGAAGGCATCGGTCAGCATGGCAGAGAAGGCCATGCTGAAGAGTGTAGGGGCAAGAACAAAACCTTGCTTCATGCCTGTTGTCACTGGAAAGGCTTCCCATTCGTCTCCATCATCTCGCACTTTCACCATCATGCCGTCATGGAACTGCCGGACAATCGTGATGAACTTGCTGGGACGGCCAAACTTCTGCATTATCCACAAGCCATCTCTGCTGACAGTGTCGAAGGCCTTTGTCAGATCGACGAAGATCACGAACAGGTCGCTGAGCTGCTCTTGGCATTTTTCCTGGAGTTGGCGTGCAGCAAATATCATGTCGACAGTTCCACGCCCAGCACGGAAACCACACTGGCTTTCTGGAAGGAGACCCTGCTCAAGGTGTTGAATGAGACGGTTGAGCAGGATACGAGCCAAGATCTTCTCTGCTATGGACGGGAGGGCGATGCCTCAATGATTGTCGCAAGACTGGCGGTTGCCTTTCCTCTTGTAGATGTGGACTATGCTGGCATCTTTCAGCTGTTGTGGGACCTTCCCTTCATTCCACATGGACTGGATGAGTTCAGTCAGCTTCTGCATCATGACAGGGCCTCCTACTTTGAACACTTCAGCACCATGGGCCTCTACTGATGTAGTGACACACTGCGGGTAATACTGATGGAGTGACACAATGAGTAGTACTGCTGTTATGACAAACTGTGGAGTAATACTGACGAAGTGACACACAGTGGAATAATATTGATTTAGTGACAAATTGTGAGGTGGTTCTGTTGTAATGACATACTGTGGGGAAGAATTGATGGATGAAACACTGTGGGATAGACTAACGGAGTGATACATTGTGAGGTAGTACTGAGGAACTGGCACACTGTTGTCGTAGAATTGATGGACTGACACCCTGGGGTCGTACTGATGTAGTTCTACACTGAAGTAGTACTGACGGAGTGACAAACTGTGTGGTAGTACTCATGTCATTGCATCAGTACTACCACGCAGTTTGTCACTCCATCACCCCACCCCTTGGGGTAAAACTGATGGAGTGACACGCTGTGGAGCAGTACTGATGGTGACACACTGCGCGGTTGTTCTGATGGAGTGACATACTTCGGTGTAGTGCTGATTGAATGACACACTGGGGGTGGTATGGACAGAATGGCGCACAGTGGGCGAGTACTGAAGTATTGACACAATGTTCGGTGGTACTGTCTGGTTGCACATTGTGACCTCCACACTGAAGTAGGACTGACGGTGGGGCAATACAGATGGAGGGTTACACTGTTGGGTAATACTAATTGAATGAGTCTGTGTGGTCGTACATAATGGAATAACAAGCTTAAGGCAGTACTGATGGAGTGCATCACTGTGGTGTAGTACTGATGGAATAACATATTGTAGGGTAGTACTGATGGAGTGACACGCTCCAGTTTTGTACTGATGGAGTGTAACACTGTGGAGTAGTACTGGTGTAATGACGTACTGTGGAGGTGTATTGATGGAATGACATACTGTGGGGTAGCACGGATGTAATAGCACATTCTGTTGGAGTGACGCAGTAATACTGATGGACTGACACGCTCTGCGGTAGTACTGTTGCGATGAAAAACTGTGGTGAAATAGTGATGGAATTACATACTATGGAGTCGCTGCGATGGGTTAGCACACTGTGGAGTAATGCGGATGGAATGGCAGATTTGAGGTATTCCCGATGTTGTGAAACTGATGGAGTAAAACATTTTGGTGTATATCTGATGGAGTGACACAGTGTGCGGTAGTACTGATGGAGGAACAAACGATATGGTAATACTGTTGTCGTGGCACACTGTGGGATAGTATTAATGGTGTGAAACTAAATGGGGTAGTACTGATGTAATGATACATTATAGGGGAGTTCTGATGGAGTGACACATTGAGGGGGAGAACTGATCGAATGACAAACTGTGGGTTAGTACTGATGGAATGACTATCCATTTAGTATTATTGATGCAATGGCATTCCATGGGATAGTTCCGAATGAATGACATGTTGTGATGCAGTAATGATGGAGTAACAGACGATATGGTAGTACTGATGGAGTGACACGCTGTGGGATAGTATTTATGGATTAACATCATGTGGGGTAGTACTGAAGGACTGGTACATTTCGGGGTAGCACTGATGGAGTGACACATTCGACGGTATTACTGAAGGGGGGGAAAGCTGTGGGTAGTACGGATGAAATTACATAACTAAGGTAGTACTGACGGAGTAAAACACCGTGTGGCAGAAATTATGCAATGAAATACTGTAGGGTTGAACTGATGAGAGTGACACGCTCTTGGGTTCTACTAATTGAGTAACATGCAGTACTGATGGAGTGACAGACTGTGAAGTAGTATTGATGAGTGACCTAACGTAGGGTATTATTGATATAATGGCACATTCTGGGGTAGTACTGATGGAGTGACATCATGTGCTGTAGTACTATTGTTATGTCATAATGTGGGATGGAATTGATAGAGTGACACTGTGTGGTAGTACTGATGGAGTGACGCACTGTAGGGTAGTGCTGGTGCAATGGTATACTGTCGGATAGTACTGATGGAGTGACGCACTGTAGGGTAGTACTGGTGTAACGGTATACTGTGGGATAGTACGGATGGAGTGACGCACTGTGGGGTAGTACTGGTGTAACGGTATACTGTGGGATAGTACTGATGGAGTGACGCACTGTGGGGTAGTACTGGTGTAATGGTATACTGTGGGATAGTACTGATGGAGTGACATCGGAGAGACCAAGCGCAAGCTCGACGATCGTTTCGCTGAACAGTTCCACACAGTCGTACCTGATCTCCCGGTTGCTCAGCACTTTAACTCACCCCCGCTCCCCCATTCCCAATCTGAACTTTGTGTCCTGGGCATCCTCCATTGTCAGAGTGAGGCCCGGCGCAAATTGGAGGAACAGCACCTCATACTTCGCTTGGGCAGCAAACATACCAGCGATATGAACATTGACTTATCTAACTTCAATTAGCCCTTGTTTTCCCTCTCTCTCCATCCCTCCTCCTTCCCAGTTCTCCCACCAGTCTCACTGTCTCCAACAAAATTCTATCTCTTTCCCGCCGACCTCTCTGACATCAGTCTAAAGAAGGGTCTCGATCCGAAACGTCACCCATTCTTTCTCTCCAGAGATGCTGCCTGTCTCGTTGAGTTACACCAGCATTTTGTGTCTACCTTCCATTTAAACCAGCTTGTGCATTTCTTTCCTACATGAAGTACAAGGCACGGCAGGACTTTCGGCTAATAATAGCTGTGCCGAACATGAGACGACCAACCTTACCTGCCTTCTCACAATGCATATCCCTTCGTTACCTGAAAATCTGAACTTGTCTTAAATGTCATAAATGTATCTGCCTCCAACACCAGTGGAGTGGGTGGTAAGATTTTAGGACCCGTTATACAGGATGATGTGACAGAGTATTTATAAGTGCACGATGAAATAGGCATAAGTTGGCATGGCTTTGTGAATGGAAGGTCGTGTTTGATAAATTTGCTGGAATTATTTGAAGAAGTAAATAGCAAAACAGCCAACGGAGAGACAGTAGATGTTGTTAACTTTGACTTTCAGAAAACCTTTGACCAGGTGTCACAAGATGGCTGCTTAGGAAGATGAGAGCCCACGGGGTCAAAGGGCAGATACCAGCATGGATAACTGGCTGGCTGGATGGCAGAAGACAAAGAGTGGCAATAAAGGGGGATTTTTTTCTCGTTGGCTAACAGTAACTAGTGGAGATCTTCAAGGATCGTTGTTTGCCCGCTACTCCACGTTTTATATTATGATTTGGACGAGGGGATTGAAGGCTTTGTGGCCATGTTTTCGGATGTTACGAAAAGAGGTGGAAGGGCATGTAGTTTAGAGAAAGCATGGACTCCGCAGAAGGACTTGGACATGTTGGGGGAATGGGTAGAGAAGTGGCAGATGGAATATAGTGTAGCAAAGTGCGGAGTACTGCATTTTGGTAGTAGGAATAATGGCGTAGACTATTGTCTAAGTGGGGAAATAATCCATAAATCGGAAGTGCAAAGGGACTTGGGAGTGCTGGTTAAGGATTCCCATTTTTTTTATCTGCAAGTTGAATCGGTGAGAATGATCAGCCATGATCACATGGAATGGTGGCGCTGGCTCGAAGGGCCGAATGGCCTACTCCTGCACCTATTGCCTATTGTCTATTGTCTATTGTCTAATGGAAGCAAACTCATTGCTTGCATTTATTTCAAGAGGACTTGCATACAGAAACACAGATGTAATGTTGAGCCTATACAAGGCGCTGGGAAGGCCGCATTTGGAATATTGTGAGCAATTCTGGGCACCATATCAGAGGGGAGGTGTGCTGGCTCTGGAGAGGGTCCAGAGGAGGTTTACAAGAATGATCCCAGCAATAAGTTAACCTCTGGCGAGCGTTTGTCGGCTCCCGGCTTGCACTCGGAGTATAGAAGTATGAGGGTGGACCTCATTGAAACATACAGATATGTGAATGGTTTGGATCAAGTGGATGTGGAAAGTATGTTTCCACTTGTGGGAGCGTCTCGGACAAGAGATCATTTCCTCAGAATTAATCTACGTTCTCTTTTGAAGTTGATCAGAAATTTATTTAGTCAGAAGGTGATGAATTTGTGGAATTATTTGCCACAACAGGCTGTGTAGGTCACGTCAGTGGATATTTAAAGACGTAGACAGAAAGATTCTTGATTAATACAGGTATCAGAAGTAATGGGGAGAAGGCAGGAGAATAGGGTTTGGAGGGAAAAAGATTGGCGGATAAGACGATTGGCCGAATGGTCTAATTCTACTCCTATTCCTTATCACCCAATGCCCACCTGCGGTATTGCGTTCAATGCACACACTGCCCCTTGCTTTCCCCGCACACCTTGTTTAAACTTCACCCCTTTCACCATAAAGGGGAGGCCTTCAATACTTGATATTTCCATCTTGAGAGGAATGTTCTGACTGTTTACCATATCTTTGCCTCTCATAATTTGCTATCGATCTATCAGGTTACTGCCCGAACTCCGATGAATCAGTCCAACGTCTGGTTGTTCATACGCTCCAGGCAATGTTCTTGTAAACGTCTTGAACACGATTTCCGAAGCGCCCATATCCTTTGTGTACGAGAGCGAACATAACTGTACACAATGCTGCAAAAGCGGCCGAAGTAAAGTTCTCTAAAGTTGAATATTGACATCTGACTCATATTCAATGACTCGGTCAAATATAGCAAGCATTCTACGTGGCTTATTTATTACTCTAAACGTACTACCACGATTTGCGTGTTTCGCATTGGGAACTCAAGGTCCATCATAAGCAATGCTGATGCTGCGATGCACTTATATTGTACAGACAGTGAGGGCTATTGTGCCTCGATGTTGCAGTGTACTGCTGATGTTCATCCAGGGGTGGGCGCTGTGACAGTATATTCCCACTGTACATGCACTGGGGTGCGCTGTGTGTGGATGTTGCAGTGTACTGCTGATGTTCATCCACGGGAGGGCGCTGTGACAGTATATTCCCACTGTACATGCACTGGGGTGCGCTGTGTGTGGATGTTGCCGTGTGCTGCTGATGTTCATCCAGGGGAGGGCGCCATGACGGTATATTGCTACTGTACATGCACTGGGGTGCGCTGTGTGTGGATGTTGCCGTGTGCTGCTGATGTCCATCCAGGGGAGGGCGCCATGACAGGATATTCCCACTGTACATGCACTGAGGTGCGCGGTGTGCGGATGTTGCAGTGTACTGCTGATGTTCATCCACAGGAGAGCGATGTGACAGTTTATTGCTACTGTACATCCACTGGGATGCGCTGTGTGCGGATGCTGCAGTGCACTGATAAAGAAGTACACTGGGTACAAAAGTCATAGCAGCAGAATTATTGCTCCAAGGCCCATCGAGTCCACTCCCACATTCTATCATGGCTCACCTATCGTTCCCACGCAACTCCATTCTCCTGCCGTCTCCCCGTAATTGTCGACACTCTTACGAATCACGACCCTGTCCAGCTCCGATTTAAAAATACCCAATGACGGTTTCTACAGCTGTCTGTGGCAGAATTCCAAAGATTTACCACCTTCTTACGAAATAAATCCCTCATCATCTCATTTTAAATGTATGTCGTTTTATTCTGAGGCTAGTCAGAGGGTGGTGAATCTGGGGAATGCTGCCACAGACGCCTCTGGAGGCCGTCATTGGGGAATTAACAGGTTTTTAAATTGGGGATTGGCAGGTCCGTGATTAGTAAGAGTGTCAAAGTTGGGTTTGGGTTTGAGTGGGAAAGATAGGGCAGCCATGATCGAATGGCGGAGCAGACTCGGTGAGCCTAGTGACTTACTCAAATGACGTATGAACTTATGAACTCATTACTGACTCCGGGATTGGACGGTGTCTATAGACATAGAAAACATAGAAAATGGTGCAGGAGGATGCCCTTTGGCCCTTCGAGCCAGCACCGCCATACACTGTGAGCATGGTTGATCATGCGCAATCAGTAACCTGTGCCTGCCTTCTCCACAAATCCCTTGATTCCGCTCGCCCCTAGAGCTCTAACACTGGTCGCTATTCAAGGATTCGACAATTGACCCGAACGACGACGTCAAAACTTTTACAAATGCCATTGAGAAAATGTGCGCATAAATGCGATTCCCGACGCAGTCTAGCTATTTCATATTATTATTTCATATTTCAGATACAGCGCGGAAACAGGCCTTTTCGGCCCACCAAGTCCGCGCCGCCCCAGCGATCCCCGCACATTAACACGATACTACACACACTGGGGACAATTTTTTACATTTTACCCAGTCAATTAACCTACATACCTGTACGTCTTTGGAGTGTGGGAGGAAACCGAAGATCTCGGAGAAACCCCACGCAGGTCACGGTGAGAACGTACAAACTCCTTACAGTACAGCACCCGTAGTCAGAATCGAACCTGAGTCTCCGGCGCTGCATTCGCTGTAAGGCAGCAACTCTACCGTTGCGCCACCGTGCCGCCCATCTCTTTATCCAGCTAATTGTTATAAGCCACGCTAGCTCTCTAGCTATCTAACTATCTAGCTATGTGGCTATCTAGCCATCTCGATCTGTAGCTATCAATATATTTATATATCTACCTGACTAGCTATCTAGCTAAGGTAGACAAAATGCTGGAGTAACTCAGCGGGTCAGGCAGCATCTAAGGAGAGAATGAATGGGTGACGTTTCGGGGGTCGAGACACTTCTTCAGACTGATATCACCGGATGGGGCCGGACAAAGATGGGATATAGACGGAGACAGGAAGACTGGTAGGAGAACTGGGAAGGGGAGAGGATTGAGAGGGAAAGCAGGGACTATCTGAAGTTAGACAAGTCACTGTTGATACCGCTGAGGTGTAAACTACCCAAGCGAAATATGAGGTGCTGTTCCTCCAATTTGCGCTGGGCCTCACTCTGACAATGGAGGAGGCCCAGGACAGAAAAGTCAGATTGGAAATGGGAGCGGGAGTTGAAATGCTGAGCCATCGGGAAATCAGTTTGGTTGAGACGGACTGAGCGGAGGTGTTCAGCGAAACGATCGCCGAGCCTGCGCTTGGTGTCGCCGATTGAGAGACGTTGACACTTGGGACAGTGGATACAGTTGATGAGGTTGGAGGAGTTGCAGGTGAACATCTGCCTCACCTGGAAAAAATGTTTGGGTCCTTGGATGAATTTGAGGGGGGTGGTAAAGGGATCCGACCCTCGAACAACACCTGTCCCTTTAACTCCCCACGCGACCAACACCTGTCCCTTTACTTCCCCCTCGATCAACACCTGTCCCTTTACCTCTCCCCAACTAGCCTTCTAACCGTCTCGCCAAATAGCCATCTACCTTTCAAGCGATCTAACCATCCAGCCATCTAGCCACCTTAACTAGTCATCTATACGTATAGCTATTTAGTTAGCAATCTAACTATCTAGCTGGGTATCACAAAATGAGGGAATGGGTGACGTTTCTGTTCGGGACCTTTCTTCGGTCTCGACCCGAAACGTCACCCATTCCCTCTCTCCGAGATGCTGCCTGACCTGCTGAGTTACTCCAGCATTTTGTGAAACCTTCGATTTGTACCAGCATCTGCAGTTATTTTCCTAACTACCCAGCTATCTCACGTGCTAGGTAGCTATCTATCTAGCTGGATCTAACAAGATCTCCCTCTCTCACGAGGCACACAGAGGATGAGAGAGAGAGAGCACCCCTCAAATAGCTGCCTAGATAGAGAGCTACCTATCTTACTATCAATATATCCAGCTATCTCGCCATACAGATATCCAGCTTTCTAGCTTTCTAGTATTGCATGTAGATAGCTAGCTAGGTAGTTCGCTATCTTGCTATCGAGATAGCTCACACGCTGTCTGGCAGTCTATCCTGCTGGCTAGCAATATAGCTCTCGAGATAGCTGGATTGATAGCTACAGAGTTAGATATTTTGGTAGCTACATAGCTAGGTCGCTAACGAGACGGATGGCTAGGCAGAGAGATAACTAGATTAGTAGATTGTTAGCCAACCGCTTTGGCGGCCAGATAGCGGTTTAGCTTGGTAGAGCTTTGCTAGATGGCTAGTAAGCTAGGCATCTAGCCAGCCACACCAGTAGATGGCTCAGTAGACATATAGCAAGTGAGTTTTACAGAGAGTTAGCACCTATCTAGCTGGATCCAACTAGGACTCTCTCATTCTCCCGTTCACGCGGACGCCAGAAAGCGAGTGAGCGAGAGAGGGCACTCCACAAAGAGTTGACTACAAAACTACCTATCTATTTTGCTGTGCAGAGATCCAGCTATCTCGCCAGCCATCTGTCTAACGTTCAAGCTATCTAGCAATGCAGCTATTTAGCTAGGTAGAGAGCTAACACGCTCTCTGGCTGTCTTTCCCGCTGGCTATCAATCTACATAACTTGATATCCAGCTATCTAGCTGTCATGCTAACTAGTAAAGCAGCTTTCCGCCTATTTAGGGATCCAGCAACCTATCAATTTGACTATCCATCCAGCTGTCCAGCTGTATAGTTAACCGGCTAAATAGCTATCTCTCTAACTAGCTAGCATGCTATCTATCTCTCTATCGAGCTAGTCACCTAGCTATGCACACTCCTAACTATTTACCTAGCTAGCTATCTTACTCTCTAGCTAACTATATATTTAGATATCTCCCCAGTTATCTACCCCGTTGGCTAGCAATCCAACTATCCATCTATTCAGCTATATAGCTAGCAGTCTAGCTAGCTATCCAGTGATCTAATTACGGAGCTATCTATCCATTTGTCTCTGTAACAATCAATCTAGCTATTTATTTCTTAATCTGGCCACCTAGCGATTTACATATCTCCTATTGCTATCCAACTATCTAGCTATTTAGACATGTAGTTATCTATCTAGCTAGCTGCATAGCTATCTAGCTATCGAACTAAGTAGCCAGCTGGCCAACAAGCCTTCTAGCCATCTACTCATCAAGCCATCTCGTTATCTGACTATCCTCCCATCTGGCGTTATTCAGCTCGCCATCTACCCAGCCTGTCAGCTTCCCAGTTGGTCAATTAGTCAAGTAGCCAACTAGTCTTTCATCCGTCTAGCCAGATAGCTATTTAGGCATCTAGTCATCCAGTCATCTAGATATATAGCCATTGTGAGCGATCTATCTGGCAATTAATTTGCTAGGTAGCTATCTACAAAGCTAGATATAGCTAGATCTCCATCTGTGGGCCTCGCGAGAGAGGGAGCGCACCGCATAGAGAGCTGCCTATGTCTCTAGCTAGACAATAGACAATAGGTGCAGGAGGAGGCCAGCAGGAGGCCATTCGGCCCTTCAAGCCAGCACCGCCATTCAATGTGATCATGGCTGATCATTCTCAAACAGTACCCCGTTCCTGCCTTCTCCCCATACCCCCTGACTCCGCTATACTTAAGAGCTATATCCAGCTCTCTCTTGAATGCATTCAGAGAATTGGCCTCCACTGCCTTCTGAGGCAGAGAATTTCACAGATTCACAACTCTCTGACTGAAATTATTGTTCCTCATCTCAGTTCTAAATGGCCTACCCCTTAATTAAACTGTGGCCACTTGTTCTGGACTCCCCCAACATTGGGAACATGTTTCCTGCCTCTAACGTGTCCAACCCCTTAATGATCTTATACGTTTCGATAAGATCTCCTCTCATCCTTCTAAATTCCAGTGTATACGAGACTAGTCGCTCCAGTCTTTCAACATATGACAGTCCCGCCATTCCGGGAATTAACCTAGTACACTTACGCTGCACGCCCTCAATAGCAAGAATATCCTTCCTCAAATTTGGAGACCAAAACTGCACACAGTACTCCAGGTGCGGTCTCACTAGGGCCCTGTACAACTGCAGAAGGACCTCTTTGCTCCTATACTCAATTCCTCTTGTTATGAAGGCCAACATTCCATTGGCTTTCTTCACTGCCTGCTGTACATGCATGCTTCCTTTCAGTGACTGATGCACTAAGACACCCAGATCACGTTGTACGTCCCCTTTTCCTAACTTGACACCATTCAGATAATAATCTGCCTTCCTATTCTTACCACCAAAGTGGATAACCTCACACTTATCTACATTAAACTGCATCTGCCATGCATCCGCCCACTCACACAACCTGTCCAAGTCACGCTGCAACCCCATAGCATCTTCCTCACGGATCACACTACCACCCAGCTTTGTATCATCTGCAAATTTGCTAATGGTACTTTTAATCTCTTCATCCATGTCATTGATGTATATTGTAAATAGCTGCGGTACCAGCACCGAGCCTTGCAGTACCCCATTAGTCACTTCCTGCCATTCTGAAAGGGACCCATTTATCCCCACTCTTTGCTTTCTGTCCGTCAACCAATTTTCTATCTATGTCAGTACCCTATCTCCAATACCATGTGCTCTAATTTTGCCCAATAATCTCCTATGTGGAACCTTGTCAAAGGCTTTCTGGAAGTCAAGGTACACCACATCCACTGGCTCTCCCCTGTCAATTTTGCCAGTTACATCCTCAAAGAATTCCAGAAGATTAGTCAAGCATGATTTCCCCTTCGTAAATCCATGCTGACTCGGAACAATCCTGTTACTACTATCCAAATGCTCCGCAATTTCGTCTTTTATAATTGACTCCAGCATCTTCCCCACCACTGATGTCAGACTAACTGGTCTATAATTTCCCGTTTTCTCTTCCCTCCTTTTTTTAAAAGTGGGAGAACATTAGCTACCCTCCAATCCACAGGAACTGATCCTGAATCTATAGAACATTGGAAAATGATCACCAATGCGTCCACAATTTCTAGCCCCACCTCCTTAAGTACCCTGGGATGCAGACCACCAGGCCCTGGGGATTTATCAGCCTTCAGTCCAATCAGTCTACCCAACACCATTTCCTGCCTAATGTGGATTTCCTTCAGTTCCTCCGTCACCCTAGGATCTCTGGCCACTAGAACATCTGGGAGATTGCTTGTATCTTCCTTTGTGAAGACAGATCCAAGGTACCGGTTCAACTCGTCTGCCATTTCATTGTTTCCCATAATAAATTCCCCAGCTTCTGTCTTCAAGGGACCCACATTTGCCTTGACTATTTTTTTCCTCTTTAAATACCTAAAAAAAACTTTTACCATCCTCCTTTATATCATTGGCTAGTTTACCCTCGTACCTCATTTTTTCTCCTCGTACTGCCTTCTTAGTCGTCTTCAGTTGCTATTTAAAAGAGTCCCAATCCTCTGGCTTCCCACTCATCTTTGCTTTGTTGTACTTCTTCTCTTTTATTTTTATGCTGTCCTTGACTTCCCTTGTCAGCCACGGGTGTCTCTTACTCCCCTTGGAATCTTTCCTCCTCTTTGGGATAAATTGATCCTGCAACTTCTGCATTATTGTTTCCAATAGTGGAAACATCCTTTCTACATCCACTCTGTCCAAGCCTTAAACTATTCCGGATGTTTCAATGAGGTCCCCCCGCATTCATCTTATCTCCAGCAAGTTCAGGCCCAGTGCTGACAAATGCTCATCATATGTTAACCTACTCATTCCTATGATCATTATCGTAAACCTCCTTTGGACCCTGTCCAGAACCAGCACATCCTTCCTCAAAGATGGTGCCCAAAATTCCTCACAATATTCCACATGCTGTCTTCCCAGCGCCTTATAGAGCCTCAACATTACATCCCTGCTTCTGTATACAAACCCTCTTGAACTAAATGCCCGAACATCGAGTTTGTTTTCTTTGCTCCTGATTCGACTTGCAGTTTAACTTTTTGGGAATACTGTACCAGCACTCCCAAGTCCCTTTGCACCTCCGATTTCTGGATTCTCTCCCCATTTGGAAAATAGTCTACGTCTTAATTCCTACCACCAAACTGCACGACTGCACATTGTACTACACTATATTCCATCTGCCACTTCTCTGCCCACTCTCCCAACCTGCCCAAGTCCTTCTCCCAAGTCCCTGCTTTCTCTACACTACCTGCCTCTCCACTTGTTTTCGTCTCATCCGCAAACATGGCCACAAAGCCTTCAATCCCGTCGTCAAAATCATTAATATACAAGGTGAAGAGTTTCGGCCCCAGCACCGAGCCCTGCAGAACTCTACTAGTCACTGGAAGCCAACCAGAAAAAAACCACACTTTTATTGCCAATCTTTCTCATGACACAAGACCCCCTCACTCCACACAACTCCACTCCCCCCCCTCCACGGTCTCTCTCCATCCCACTCCTCTCCCTCTCTCCCCTCTGCTTCCTCCCTCTCATCCTCCAGCTCTTCCTCTTCCCACTGCTCCCCCTCTCTCCGCACACTCCGGCTCTCTCTCGCCCCCCCTCTCACTCCACCAAACCTCTCTACCCACTCCTCGTCTCTCTCCCCACAATACCTCTCCCCCCCACTCGCACGGCACCTCTCTCCCTCTCCTCTAACCATCCGTCTCCCCACACCTCCCCCTCCATTTCTCCCCCTCCTGCTCTCCCCACGTCGCTCAATGTTTGCCCACTACTTCTCTCCCCGTCACATTGCTCCCTCCCCTCCACCTCTCCCCATCGCTCCGCTCTCTCTCCCCACACTCCTCCTCCTTTCCACTCCTCCCCTTTCACCCCCCCACACACCTCGCTTTCCGTCCACACTCCTCCCCTCTTTCTCACCACACTCCTCGCTCTCTCTCTCTCTCTGGATAAGCAGTGACATTATCAGTGTGGTCAGTGATGGGTCTGGATAAGCAGTGACATTATCATGTTGTCAGTGATGTGTCTGGATAAGCAGTGACATTATCAGTGTGGTCAGTGATGGGTCTGGTTAAGCAGTGACATTATCAGTGTGGTCAGTGATGGGTCTGGATAAGCAGTGACATTATCAGTGTGGTCAGTGATGGGTCTGGATAAGCAGTGACATTATCAGTGAGGTCAGTGATGGGTCCGGATAAGCAGTGACATTATCAGTGTGGTCAGTGATGGGTCTGGATAAGCAGTGACATTATCAGTGTGGTCAGTGATGGGTCTGGATAAGCAGTGACATTATCAGTGTGGTCAGTGATGGGTCTGGATAAGCAGTGACATGATCACATTAAATCGATGTTTTACATTTGATACGATGTAAAATAAAGAATCCTTTCTTTTTTTCTCTTCAGTTTTTATTGATTTTTCACAGAGATATATAAAAAACAGTACAACACCATCGACATAAATAAAATAAAATAAGAAAAACACCATAAATAAATGAATAAATAAACAAAGGAGATAAATAAACAAACACATTTGAATACGACAGTATGGTACACCTACCAAATAAAATATAAAAAAGTAACAATGATTGGTTATCAAGAGATATTTCAATATTCGTACAAACATACCATCTCGTTCTATATAACACCATCTTCCAATATCTAGCTTTGCATTTATCTAGTTCGTGTCATGGCTCAAATAAACGATCCATTTTTCCCACATCTTCTCAAATAATCCCTTCTTTTTAATTCAAATGTTCGACTCTAAAGGGTTAACGCAGGTTCAATATCCATAATTAATCGAAACTTTAATGAGCACTAATTCCATCTTGCTGATCTATCCACGCTGGTAAACACGGCAGCTGAAGATGCGTTAACTTGTTATTTTATTCTTAATTAACACAGGTTAGAAATGCTAATTGCCTCTCCGGCATACACTTGAAAGAATAACACATAATGCTGAAAATTAAAATGCAGCTTCAGATCTGAGAAAGTGGGAGTTGTATAAATGTGCTGTGTACTTCGCCCAGTGGAGAATATTAGTTCCAGCCGGTGAACACGAGCTGTGGCTCTGTTCAATCTGCAGTTTATTTTGTGGTGAACTACTTCAGACCAGGTGACAGGTAGATGTGAATTCAAACCCACAGACCAGACAGCAAGGTCGGTCTGAGAGTAAATGATCTACTCATCCGTCTGGACTTCATTTATGTGCTTATTTATCAAGCAATTCAAGAGAGCATATCTCCCATCATGCAGTGTAAACCTGGCACTCGTAGAAACTGAAATAAACACTTCAATGATCAGGGACTGTTATTAAAAACGACCAATGTATATGACAGGCAATTATAATGTTTTCTGCTTAATCTGCATCTTTGAGAAGAGTGGACATCTATTGATGTTTAATTCCCCTGATTTCAAGGCTCGAGTTCAGTGGTAATAAAATATCCAAGGGCCATTTAAAAGCAGTTTGTATGTTAGTGCTGTACCTGGCGCAGTGATATTATCAGCTTGGTCAGTGATGGGTCTGGATAAGCAGTGACATTATCAGTGTGGTCAGTGATGGGTCTGGATAAGCAGTGATATTATCAGTGCGGTCAGAGGTAGGTCTGGATAAGCAGTGACATTTTCAGTAATTAATCTCATCTGTAATGAGCTCTGACGGCATCTTGTTGTTCTATCCACGTTGGCGGGTGCAGACGTATTTATTTGTTATTTTCACTTTAATAGGCAGCAGTGATAATGAGTCGATAACTTTCTGCGGGATACGATTGAAAGAATAACACATTATGCGTCTCTCCCAACACATCTCACTCTCTCTCTCTCTCTCTCTCTCTCTCTCTCTCTCTCTCTCTCTCTCTCTCTCTCTCTCTCTCTCTCTCTCTCTCTCTCTCTCTCTCTCTCTCTCTCTCTCTCTCTCTCTCTCTCTCTCTCTCCCCCTCCTCACCTTCTCTGTCCTCTCTCTCTCCCCACTTTTCCGATTCTGCTTTCCCACCTCCTCCCCTCTCTCCACACTCCTCCACACACTCTCCCCACACTCCCCTCTGTCTTGCCACACTCCTCCAATCACTCTCCCCACGCACATCCCCCTCTCTGCCCACAATCCTACCCCTCACATTCCCCACACTCCCCCTATCTCTCCCCATGCTCCAACGCATTCTCTCTCCCCACTCCTCTCATTCCCACACTACTCACCCTCTCTCCCCAATCCTCCCCCTATTTGTCATAAGGTCGTATCTGATAGTAGAATTAGAGAGAGGGAGCGAGAGAGAGAGAGGTGTGTGTGAGAGAGAGAGGGGGAGAGAGGGGGAGGGGGAGTGAGGGCTCTGTATATGTGGGGGTGGTGGGGGGGCGGGGCAAACATTTTTTTCTAATCTCCTCCTCAACGGAGATGCGACCTTTCCCGTGTCGTATCTCCATTCGCGCTACGGCCTAACACCGTGGAGTCGGCGGCCTCCAGCTGGGATCGACCTTGAAGACTCCGGTCGCAGGGTCTGGACTTACCATCTCGGAGGCTTCGGCCGTGGGCCCTGCAGACCACAACATCGGGAGTTCGCAGGTCCCTGGCTGGCGACCGGCTTTCGGGAGCTCCAGCCGTAGCAGCTTCGACCGCCCCGAAGCGCGAGGTTTGATTGACCCGCTCGCAGGCCCTTCATCACCCTGCGTGGCCTGGCCGCGGCACTTTCCATCGCCCGGTGTGGGCTCAGGACCTTCATAGGCATGCTCGGCTCGGCCCTGGGACTTTCCATCGCCCGGTGGGGGCTTCAAAAGACGGGAGCCTCGATCGCCTCGTGGCACCACGGGAGAAGGATGAGGAGGAGATAAGACTTTTCTTTGCCTTCCATCACAGTGAGGGTGTGCCTGGAGCAATCACTGTGATGGCTGTTTGTGTTAAAATTGTAATTGTGTGTCTCGTGTTTTTATTGTCTACTGCCGGACCCTGACGTGAGAGGACGCTGGCGCTATTTGTTCGCCGCTTTTCCGTCAGGATAGTTCGTCTGTTTGTTTTTAAAGTCATGACTGTTTTTGTAAAGCGTATTTGAGCACTTGGAAAATCGCTATATAAAATAAATGTTTATTATTATTATAAATATTAGCTTAATATATTGCAAATTGTGTTCTCAAGTGGAGGGGGGTCATGGTATCAAATATTAGTTTAGTTTATTATTGTGAATTTCTGAAAATGAAGTGGAGAGGGGGGAAAGAGAGGGGGAGAGAGAGGAGAAAGAGAGACAGGGGGAGAGACTGAAGAAAGGGAGAGAGGGGGTAATAGAGAGAGGGGGAAGAGAGAGAGGGAGGAGAGAGAGGGGGAAGTGAGAGAGAGGTGAGATAGAGGGGGAAGAGAGAGGGGGAGAAAGGGAGAGAGAGGGGGACAGAGAGGAGGAAGAGAGGGGAGAGTTCAGTTTTTATTTTAACTTAGTTTATTTTATTTAGTCAAAAGAGAGGAGAGAGAGAAATGGGGTGAGGGGAAGAGAGAGAGAGAGAGAGGTGGAGGGAGAGGTGGAGAGACTGGGGAAGAGAGAGAGACTGCGGAGAAAAGGGAGAGAGGGAGATGGCAGAGAGAGGAGAGGTCGGGAGAGGGAGGGGAGGGGAGAGTGGGGAGAGAGAGAGAGTGGGGAGGTGGTATCAAATATTAGTTTAGTTTAATTGATTATTGTAAATGTAGTCTTATAAAATGGGGGGGAGGGAAAGAGAAGTAGAGAAAGAGGGGAGAGAGAGTGAGGAGGAAGGAAGGGGAGGGAGACAGAGTGGGTAACAAATATTAGTTTAATTTATTGTTGAATTTATTATAAAACGGAATGCGAGAAAAAATATCAAATATTAGTTTAGTTTATTATTGTGAATTAATTTATTATTGTGAGGGGGAGGGGGAGAGAAAGGGGAGAGATTGTTTTTAGTTTAGAAACAGAAAAACGTAGAAAATAGGTGCAGGAGGAGTCCATTTGGCCCTTCGTGCCAACACCGCCATTCATTGTGATCATGGCAGATCATCCACAATCAGTAACCTGTGCCTGCTTCTCCCCATATTCCTTGATTCCACTCGCCCCTACAGCTCTTTAATCTAGTTTAGTTTATTCAGTCAAAGGAGAGGAGAGAGAGAGGGATGGGGTGAGTGTGAGAGAGAGAAGGGGAGAGTGAAAGGGGAGAGAGTGTATCACATTAGTCCGCGCGGGAATAGGTGACGCTTCGGGTCGAGACCCTTCTTCAGACTGATGTCAGGGGGGCGGGAGAAAGAAAGGATATAGGTGGAGAGAGGAAGGCAGTGGGAGAACTGGGAAGGGGGAGGGGGGAATAGGAGAGAGGCAGAGGAACTGTCTAAAGTTGGAGAAGTCGATGTTCACACCGCTGGGCTGCAAGCCGCCCAAGCGAAATATGAGGTGCTGCTCCTCCAATTTCCGGTGGGCCTCACTATGGCATGGAGGAGGCCCATGACAGAAAGGTCAGACCCGGTGGCTGAGTACTTCAACTCCCCCTCCAACTCCCAGTCTGACCTTTCTGAGAATTTCACAACTTCATAACTCTCTGGGTGAAAGAGTTTTTCCCTCATCTCAGTACTAAATGGCCCACCCCTGAATCTTAAACTGTGGCACTTGGTTCTGGACTCCCCCAACATCGGAAACATGTTTCCTGCATCCCTTAATAATTTTATCTGTTTCTATAAGATCCCCTCTCATCCTACTAAACTCCAGCGAATACAAGCCCAGTCGCTCCATTCTTTCATCATATTGTCCCGCCATCCTGGGAATTAACCTCGTGAACCTGCGCTGCATTCCCTCAATAGCAAGAATGTCCTTCCACAAATTGGGAGACCAAAGGTGCACACAATACCTCAGATGTGGTCTCACCAGGGCCCTGTACAACTGCAGAAGGATCTCTTTGCTCCTGTACTCAAATCCTCTCGTTGCGAAGGCTAACATGCCATTAGCTTTCTTCACTGCCTGCCGTACCAGCATGCTTACTTTTAGTGACTGATCTACAAGGATTCACTGGTCTTGTTGCACTTCCTCTTTTCATATTCGACACCATTCAGATAATAATCTTGCCTTCTTGTTCTTGCCACCAAAGTGGATAACCTCACATTTATCCACATTACACTGCATCTGCCCACTCACCCAACCTATACAAGTCACCTGCATCCTCATAGCTTCTCTTCACAGTTCATCATGCCACCTCAGCTTTGTGTCATCTGCAAATCTGCTTATGTTACTTTTTATTCCTTCATCAAATCATCTATATATGGATTGTAAATGGCTGCGGTCCCAGAACCGAGCCTTGCGGTACACCACTAGTCACTGCCTGCCATTGCGAAAGGGACCCATTAATTCCTACTCTTTGTTTCCTATCTGCCAACCAATTTTCTATCCATGTCAATACACTGCCCCCAATACTACGTGCTCTAATTTTGCCCACTCATCTCCCGATTGCCCACTAATTGGCCACTAACCAGTGTCCTCATGTACCTGTCCAAATGTCTTAGTGTTATTATTATGGCACTCCCTATGATACTGTGCACCTCCATGAGATCACTGCTCTCTCTACTGCGCTCCATGGAATAAAGTGCTGGCGTGTCCAGCCTTTTCCCTCTGGCTCCGACCTTGTCTCCGGGCAACTTGTTCGATAATATATTCGGCATTCTTTACAAATTAGTGGCATATTTCCCAAACACGGTGGGTAAACATATGCACCTTACTCCAAGTGCGTTCCTCACTAACGTCTTGTCCAACTGAACATAACTTTCCAACCTTTAAACTTTATTCGCTGGCTGATGAAGGACAGTGGGCCAAAAAACCTTCTCCACCACCCTATCCCCCTGTTACGTCCCTTTTCTTGCAACGTGTACTTTTGTTCTGAGATCCCTCTGCTCCACAACACTCCCCAGCGAACTACCATTCACTGGAAGATCATGCCCTGGTCTGACTTCCCAAAATTAAAACCTCACACTTACCTGCAAGAAACACCATTTGCTATTTCTCAACTCACTTTCCAATTTGAAAAAGTTCCTGCTTTAATCTTGCTCACCATTTTCACTGATTATGATACCACAGGAGAGAGAGAAAAAGGGGAAATGGAGGGGGAGGAGAGAGAGGAGAGGGTGAGAAAAAGGTTGAGAGAGGGTGAGAGAGAGGGGAGAGAGAGAGAAAGGCGAGAGAAAGAGAGAGAGAGGAGGATGGAGAGAGAGAGAGAGAGAGCGATAGGGGAGAAAGAGGGGTAGAGGAGTTGTCAAATAATAGTTAAGTTTAATTTATTATTTTTTAATGGTTTCTTATACAGTGGAGGGGAGAGTGAAAAGAGGAGAGAGAGAAAGAGAGAGAGAGAGAGAGAGAGAGAGGGAGAGAGGGAGAGAGGGTCTGTTTATGTGTGTGTTTGTGTGTGTCTGTGTGTGTGAGAGAGTCAGAGTGAGAGAGAGACAGTGCGTATTTTTTGAGAGAGAGAGAAAGAGAGAGAGAGAGAGAGAGAGAGAGAGAGAGAGAGAGGAGAGAGAGAGAGAGAGAGAGAGAGAGAGAGAGAGAGAGAGAGAGAGAGAGAGAGAGAGAGAGAGAGAGAGAGAGAGAGAGAGAGAGAGAGAGAGAGAGAGAGAGAGAGAGAGAGAGAGAGAGAGAGAGAGAGAGAGAGAGAGAGAGAGAGAGAGAGAGAGAGAGAGAGACGCAGAGACAGGGACAGTGTCGGCATTATTGCTGATGGGATAAAGAATAAACAAGTGTTCAAAAATATTTATTTATGTAGGATTCATAACTTTAACTAATATCAATCTGCATTTTGAGAGAGAGTCCCCAGTGTGGAGGGGGGGGGGTGAGCATGAGGGGGGAGAAACTGAAATAAACACTTCAATGATCAGGGACTGTCATTAAAAATGATCAGTATATATGACAGGCAATGGTGTTATTTTTCCTGCTTAATCTGCATCTTTGAGCAAGGGGGTGATTGGGTGAATGTGAGGGGCTGGGGGTCCCGGAGCGGGGGCGGCGATGGGATCATCCGCCGGGACTGACAGCTGGAAGATGCGGCGGTGAATGTGAGGAGCCGGAGCCCGGAGCGGAGAGACTGCGGCCGCCCTCTGGGATGCGCTCAGGGCGGGGGGTTTATTAATGAGCCGCAGCGCTTGAGGTGAGCGGATATTTCACCGCGCTCTTCACCTGCTCCCTGAACTTGGACTGGGTCACCGCGTAAATAAATGTGTTGGTGCAGCAGCTGAGATTCCTCAGCAAAAACCCGACGTAGTGAAAGATATATTGAGAATCATTTCATATCATTCCCAATCCCTGTGATCTGATAATAGACGAAGTTTACAACCACCGTCATCCACAGGAGGATGAAGCTGCCGGAGACGGTGAAGAGTAAAACCACAGACCTCCTCCTGCTCTCCATCTCCGGGTCACTGCGCTTCTCCCCCTTGCTCTCACCCCTCAGCCCCTGACGGACCCGACTGGCCACTAAAATGTGCCGGACTGTCAGAGCGTTGAGCAGCAGGATCACAGCGAAAGGGAGGAGCGGAGTTAAAACCGTGTCGATCCAGTCAAATGCCACCCACCCGGGGTCAGTGTAATAACTGTCCACCGTGTCACAGCCCCACGGGACATTGTCGATGGTTCTCCAGGGTTCCACAGTGAAGTAGCGGGGAACGTTTTTCAGACACAGCAGAACGCCGGCTGTTGCGAGAACCGCAGCCGCAGTTTTCCCGGTGCAATATTTAGTTTTCAGCTTCTGGCAACAAATGGCGACAAAGCGATCAAAGGTGAAAGTGACGGTGAACCAGACAGAACAGTCTGTAGCTGAATACCTCAGAACATCGTTAACACTGCACACAGGGGTGATGGACAGGAAACTCCAATAAAAGTAATGGGATCGGATCCGAGATAAAATGACCTCGGTGATCAGGGCGAGTAGATCGGCCGCTGCCATGGCCACCAGGTAGCGAGTGGTGCAGGTGGAGAGGCCGCACTTTCCCCGGGACAGGATCACAATCGCCACTAAATTCACTGCGGAAAGAGAAGGGGAGCGGACACTGGGCATTAATGAACACGGTCTCCGGGGCTGAACACCGGCTCCACTTTCAGCTGGAGATCAGGAGTGTTGGAGTCGGTGCGCGGCTGCAGGTTTAACAATGTCAGACCCGGCTCCGACTGTGCCCGACCTGCCTGCTTCAGGGGAGAGGAGATAAGGCGACGGGCGGGGTAAAGGGCGGGGAGGGAACGAGCAGCCGCCCGCTACAATAGGCGGAATGGTCCTGTCTACAGTTAACCCCGCTCACAGTCTCTGATGGGGCCGGATTGACAGACTTAACCGTGACCGGCCGCGTTTAACCGGGGCTCTGGGAACTCGGCATCTGATGGGGACGAGGAGGGTTCCAGAGGGAAGGCAGGGACAACTTAGGATCCGGCAGCAGAGTGGCTCCGTTAATGGATTCATTCCTCAGTTCGGTAACAACACACGCCGGTAGATCCGCGGCCACCGGTTCAGGAGATCGATCCAATTATTGACCAACAGGCGTTGGAATCCGACTGTGACAGACTCCACAGCGAGACGTGTCCACAGGAGCGGGTGTTCACTCTGATCAATAACTCAGACACAGTGAACTTCACAATGTAAACCCCTCCCAGTCACACCGTCCCGGAGAGCTGCCTGTCCCGAGCACTGGGACAACTCTGGGCAAGGTCCCACTGAAGGCAAGAACAACATTCTAGTGGGTCCCGGCAGTGGGAGAAAGAGAGGGTTAGTTTTGGCTGTCTGAAAATAAGAAAAATCACAGCGTTAATTCAAAATATTTCACTGAGAGCATTGATATACTTCACATATTCTTGTACAACGATCATCAGTTGTGAATCATGTAACACGATCAGAATCAGGTCAACACCGGTTAACGGACGGAGTTATAAAACTTGAATTGTTCTGTTCACTTACCAGGGACTCCAACGGCAGCAATGATCACGTACAAGATTTTCTCCACGTCTAAATATTCCCGAAGCTTTTCCCCTCCCGAAGCTTTTCCCCCATTTTCTCTGACCAGCGACGTGTCCTCGTGAGCTACCGGTAATCTCTCGGAATGAAATGCCGGGGCAGAACATTCCCGGAGATTTTATACCATTTTCCGTCTCCACCGGGACAGTGAAGTTTCAACAGAATTAAAAATAGAGCTTTTGAAATGATTCGCAAACAGATGACATCAGCCAAGTGAAATCCCTGCTGAGACAGGTCGTGATTTATTCAGGGAATTGATTGAGAAATTGCAAAGAGTGGGAATTGTGGCGATACTGAGGGATGGAAATAGTAAGCGGCATTGTTCCAGCAAAGGGAATATTGTTCCAAACTCCATCGGATCCATCTCTCCACCACATGTTGGTTATCTGATTTTCTTCACTCAGCAAGGCAATCCCAAATTCAAGGGACCGTCTCAATGCTTCTGGTGCCCAGTTTGAAGGTGGACTGGACAGCCTTTGTCCACAGCGTGATGAATTAGTTCAACAGATCACATCAGACTAAAATGGCCCGTCCACTCTGTTTTAACACTCAATGTGATCGCGGCTTAACTGATTGTAACCTCAACCCCACACTCCCGGCGACCCCTAGTAAGCATTTAGTCCTTGCTTGCCTGGAATGGATCTGGCTTTGCCTTGGGACAACAACATTCTCTACCTTCATCACCTCTGAGGAGGAACGACCCAAAGACTCACGACACTCAGTGAACAGAACCATTGCCGTCTCAGAATTGTCTTAAAAGTAGAACACACGGCGAATGATGCAACATCTCTCCCTCCTCTCTTTCTCTCTCTCTCCATCTTTACTGCTATTCTCTCTCTGAACTGTTATTATCGCCCCTACACTCTCTATTCTCCCTCTCTGTGCCGACCGCTCTCTGCCAACCTCTCTCCCCTCCCACTCTTACTGCATCTCTCCCTCCTTCTCCCTGTATCTCTCTAATGCTTCCCTCTCCCCCTTTTGCCAACCCACTCGCTCTGAAGTCCCCTCTCTCCTCATTTTTCCCACTCTCCCTTTGACCGTTCACTCTCCCTCCACCTCTTCATTCGTTTTCTCCCCTATCTCTCCCTTTTATCTTTGTACGACCTATTTCTCTATCCATTTCCTCACCTCTCCATCACTTGCCATCACTTCTCTTTCCAAAGCCTTTCTTGGCAAGTGCAGTTAAAACAGTTAGCCACCATGGGATGTAACAGCTGTCCCTAAACCCCCTCCCTCACGCTCGAGAAGCCCTTCCAGGTGAGACAGATGTTCACCTGCACCTCCTCTAATCTCATCTACTGCATGTGGTGTTCCAGGTATGGCCTCCTTTACATCGGCGTGGTGAAATGGAGACTCGGCGACCGTTTTGTCGAACACTCACCTTCGTTCTGCTAAGGCTTGCCGTATCTCCCCGTTGCAAGCCATTGTAACTCCCCCTCGCACACTGACCTTTCTGTCCTGGGCCTCCACCAGCGCCAGAGAGGTTACATTAAAACAGAAAGAACGCCGCTTCATAGTCCGCTTGGGAACCTTGCAACCTAATGGTATGAACATTAGCAAATGCCAGGTAACTAACGTGCAACTTCACGCTTTTCCCTCGCTCTATCTCTTCCTTCACGCGGACTCGCACTTGTTAATCCCCTCCACCTCCATCTTCAACCGATATTCCCTCCTCTCTCTTTATAATTCCAACCTGCTCAATCCTTATCTCGCAACTTTTATCTTTTAACCTCTGGTCTCAACCACCTAACTATTAAAACGGTATTCACCCACTCATCATTCAACTCGCTTTGTCCTGCTGTTCCAGCCTTCTCCAGCTTCCCACCACAATCAGTCTGAAGAAGGGTCTTGAACCGAACTTTACCCATCCATGTCCTTGGCAGGCTTAGCCAGTTCAGCGTGCCCTCTACAACTCTCACCAACTTCGACAGATGCACCATAGAAAGTATTTTATCAAGATGCATCACAGCTTGGTTTGGGAACAGCTCCATACAAGAACGCCAGAAATTGCTGCGAATTGTCCAGACCATCACACAAAGCAACCTCCCATATATTGACTCAATTTATAAACCACGCTTCCTCGGCAAGGCCAGCAGCATAATCAAGAACGAGTCGCACCATTACCACTCCTGCTTCTCCTCTGTCCCATCAGGTAAAATGCACAGAAGTGTGAAAATGCACACCTCCAGTTTCAGGGACAGTGTCTTCCCAGCTGTTATCAGGCAACGGAATCATCCCACCACAACCAGAAAGCAGTGCTGAACTACTATCTACCTCTGTTGATCCTCGGACTATCCTCGATCGGATTTTGCAGGCTTTACCTCGCACTGGACGTTGTCCCCTTATCATGTATCTATACTCTGTAAATGGCTCGACTGTAATGAAGTATTTTGTTTCCACTGACTGGGCAGCACGCAACAGTCTTTTCACGGTACCTCGGTACACGTGACAATAAACTGCACTGAACTGACATACTCGACTAGATTTCTCCAGAGGTGTAGCCTGACTCGCATTGGATATTGATTGTGTGTGACAGTGTGAGTGTGCGAGTCCGTGCAAGAGTGTGTTAGCAGGTGTATGCGAGTGTGAATGTGTGAGATTGTGCACATGAGTCGGTGTGTGTGCGTATGCGTTATTGTATGCGGTTGCAGGAATTTCAATGATTCAGTGATACCTTATTTTCACGTACCCAGGTAGAGTGAAATGCTTAGTTTTGCAGACAACCCGGTAACATCATGTAGAAGACCTCACCTAGGCGGTACAAAGGTGTCGCCACATTTTGACGCGGTCAAAGTTACAAACGTTGGCCGGATAGTTCTCTCTCCTGCCTGCCGCCTCACCGCGGGTCGCCCCTTCGTTCTCGGCGGCGCTCCTCGCTCTCCGACGGTCCACCTCGCACTCTGCGGTTCCTCGCGGCTCCCACCTCGCTCCCGAGGCGCGGTTCTCATCGCCATTCGCGGTGGGCGAGCCGGGCCGACCGGGCCGACTGAAGGGCTTGGCCCCGCTCACCGGGAACACTCCCGACCACGCTGCGCTGCGCTGCTCGACGCGAACATCCAAGGATAAACTCAATCCCAAAATGTGCACGTGTGCATGCGGGTCTGCGTGTGAGAGAGCGGTAGAGCATGTAATAGTGCCTATATTTGTGTGTGTGTGTCTGTCTGTGCTAGTGCGTGAGTGTGCGTGTGAGTGTGTGAGCATTAGTAAGTGTGGATGCAAGTGCGATTGAATGTATCTGTGTCTCTGAGTGGGAGAGTGCATGTGGGTTTGTGAAGGACCGTGTTTGCGTCTGTGCGTGTGTGTGGCTGTTTGTGAGAATGTGAGAGAATATGTGGGATGTGAGATTGTCAGTGTGTTTCAGTATGTAATTCTTTGATAGTGTGCGTGTGTGCGTGTGTGTGGGAGAGTATATGATAGTGTTGTCAGAGAATGTGTTCGTGTGTAAGTATGTGCGAATGAGTGCGTGTATCTTCGTGCTAGTGCGTGTGAATATCTATTAGTGTGAGTGCATGTGTACGTGTGATTGTATGTGAGAATGCGTGAGACTATATTTGATTGTTTGTGATTGCATTTGAGAGATTGTGTGTGTCTTCGTGCGCGGGTATGTGCCTGTGTGCGTGTTTGACTGTGTTTGAGGGTGTGAACATATGTGTTTGTAATGATGTAATGGCATACTGTTGGTTTTAGTGACGACGTGACACGCTGTGGGGATTTCTGATGGAGTGACACACTGTGCAGTGGAACTGATGGAGTGACACAATGTATGGTAGTAATGGTGGATTAACACACTGTGGGTTGGTACAGATGGTGTGACACACTTTGGAGTTGTGTTGATGAAGTGACACACTGCGCGGTAGTACTGATGGAGTGACACACTGTGCAGTGCACTGATGGAGTGACACAATGTGGGGGTAGTACTGATGGAGTGACACAATGTGGGGGTAGTACTGATGGAGTGACACAATGCGCGGTGTTGTTGTTGTTGTTCGTCCTTCGGGTTGGAAGATGACCATGACTTCACTTTCAGTTGGAGGATTGGCGACTGTGGGTCCTGAAGTGACTGGTGAGGCCAATCCGAGCCCGGAAGGCACGCCCACACGTAGGACACAAGTGGATGGGTGCTGCAGTGGAAGTGGGGGTAGCCCAGGCCTTGCGCGCGGTGCGTTTCCTCTGGGCCTCTTCAGTGCGTCTGTTCTCTGCTGCACGGGCTCCTGTGGTGAGCTTGCTACGCCAGGTTGGACGGTCCAGAGCAAGAGACTCCCAAGTGCTGAGGTTGATGTCCAAGTCTTTGAGGGACACTTTGAGGCAGTCCTTAAACCGTTTCTTCTGTCCTCCTACTGAGCGCTTGCCCTGACACAGTTCTCCATACAGAAGTTGTTTTGGCAGTCGGCTCTCGGGCGTTCTGACGACATGGCATGCCCATCTGGCTTGGGCTTTCCGTAGGAGGGTGTGTACGCTGGGGATTCCGGCCCGTTCCAAGACCTCTGTGTCGGGAATTTTGTCCTGCCACCTGATGTGAAGGAGTCTGCGTAGGCAGCTCAAGTGAATGTGGTTGAGCTGTTTGGCATGTCTGCTGCAGACAAGTCCAGGTCTCACTGGCATAGAGTACCACTGCACGGTAGACCTTCAGCTTGGTGGTAAGGCTGAGTCCCCTCCGCTCCCAAACATTCCCACGGAGTCGCCCAAAGGCAGCGCTGGCCTTGGCAATCCTGTTGTTGACCTCAGCGTCAATGTTCACCACTCGCGAGAGAGTACTACCCAGATAGGTAAAGCTGTCGACTGCCTGAAGGTTCTGCCCCTTCACCGTGATGTGTGGTTCCTGGTAGGGCTTTCCAGGCGCGGGCTGGTACATAACTTCAGACTTTTTGGTGCTAATAGAGAGACCAAAGTTGTCACAGGCCTGTGAGAAGCAATCCATTTCATGATGCATCTTCTGCTCTGTGCTGGCGTTGAGGGCGCAGTCATCAGCAAACAAGAAATCTCTGATGATGGTCTCCTTCACCTTTGTAACAGCTTGCAGGCGCCTGAGGTTGAACAGCCTGCTGTCAGTTCCTGTACCTGATGTGTATTGCATCCTGGCAGTCACGGAAGGCATCGGTCAGCATGGCAGAGAAGACCATGCTGAAGAGTATAGGGGCAAGAACACAACCTTGCTTCACGCCGTTTGTCACTGGAAAGGCTTCAGACTCGTCTCCATCATCTAGCACTTTCGCCATCATGCCATCATGGAACTGCCGCACAATCGTGATGAACTTGCTGGGACAGCCAAACTTCTGCATTATCCACAAGCCATCTCTGCTGACAGTGTCGAAGGCGTTTGTCAGATCGACGAAGTTCACGAACAGGTCGCTGTGCTGCTCTTGGCATTTTTCCTGGAGTTGTCGTGCAGCAAATATCATGTCGACAGTTCCAGGTCCAGCACCGAAACCACACTGGATTTCTGGAAGGAGAACCAGCTCAAGGTGTTGAATGAGACGGTTGAGCAGGATGCGAGCCAAGATCTTCCCAGCTATGGACAGGAGGGAGATGCCTCGATGATTGTCGCAAGACTGGCGGTTGCCTTTCCTCTTGTAGATGTGGACTATGCTGGCATCTTTCAGCTGTTGTGGGACCTTCATTCCACATGGACTGGAAGAGTTCAGTCAGCTTCTGCATCATGACAGGGCCTCCCACTTTGAACACTTCAGCACTACACTGTAGTACTGATGGAGTGACACCAGTTGATGCAGTTCGTGTGGATTGACACACTGTGGGTTGGTACAGATGGAGTGACACACTGCAGTAGTACTGATGAAGCGACACACTTTGCAGTAGTTCTGATGGAGTGATACACCGTGGGCCTCTACTGATGTAGTAACACACTGCGGGTAATACTGATGGAGTGACACAAGGAGTAGTACTATTGTTATGACAAACTGTGGAGTAGTACTGACGAAGTGACACATTGTGGAATAATACCGATTTAGTGACAAATTGTGAGGTAGTTCTGTTGTAATGACATACTGTGGGGAAAAATTGATGGATGAAACACTGTGGGGTACACTAATGGAGTGATACATTGTGAGGTAGTACTGAGGAACTGGCACTGTAGCGTAGAATTGATGGACTGACACCCTGGGGTCGTACTGATATAGTTCCACACTGAAGTAGTACTGACGGAGTGACAAACTGTGTGGTAGTACTCATGACATTGCATCAGTACTACCACGCAGTTTGTCACTCCATCACCCCACCCCTTGGGGTAAAACTGATGGAGTGACACGCTGTGGAGTAGTACTAATGGAGTGACACACTGCGCGGTTGTACTGATGGAGTGACATACTTCGATGTAGTGCTGATTGAATGACACACTGCGGGTAGTATATACAGAATGGCGCACAGTGGGCGAGTACTGAAGTATTGACACAATGTTCGGTGGTACTGTCGGGTTGCACATTGTGACTTCCACACTGAAGTAGGACTGACGGTGGGGCAGTACAGATGGAGGGTTACACTGTTGTGTAATACTAATTGAATGAGTCCGTGTGGTTGTACATAATGGAATAACAAGCTTAAGGCAGTACTGATGGAGTGCATCACTGTGGTGTAGTACTGCTGGAATAACATATTGTAGGGTAGTACTGATGGAGTGACACGCTCCAGTGTTGTACTGATGGAGTGTAACACTGTGGAGTAGTACTGGTGTAATGACGTACTGTGGAGATGTGTTGATGGAATGACACACTGTGGGGTAGCACGGATGTAATAGCACATTCCGTTGGAGTGACGCAGTAATACTGACGGACTGACACGCTCTGCGGTAGTACGGTTGCGATGAAAAACTGTGGTGAAATAGTGATGGAATTACACGCTATGGAGTCGCAGCGATGGGTTAGCACACTGTGGGGTAATGCGGATGAAATGGCAGATTTGAGGTAGTCCTGATGGTGTGAAACACTTTGGGGAGTATTGATGGAAGAAAAAACTGCGGAGAGTACTGATGGAGTGACACGTTCTAGGGTTGCACTGGAGTGACATGATGTGGGGCAGTTCCGATGTAGTGTAACAATATGGAGTTGTATTGATGCAGTGAGACACTGTGTGGTTTCACCGACGGAGTGACACACTGAGCGGTAGTACTATGGGGATGACAAACTGTGGTGTAGTACTAATGCAGTGACAAACTGAGCGGCAATACTGATGGAGTGACACAATTTGTGGCAGCACTTATGGGGTGACACACGGATAGTCCTGATTGAATGATAAACATCGGGTAGTACTAATGGAGTGAGACATTGTGCAGAAATACTAATAGAGTGAAACTGTGGGGAATTACTGTTGGAGTGACAAAGTGAGGTAGGACTGATGGAGTGACACACTGTGGGGAATACTAATGGGGTGACACTGCGAGGAAGTATTGATGGGTTAACACTGTGGGGTAGTACTGAAGGAGTGACACGCTGCGTGGTATACTGATGGAGTGATAATCAATGGTATGTACTGATGGAGTGACACACGGTGGCGTAGTACTGATGCGACGATAACCCCAGTGATATTCCTGATGGTGCGATGCTCTATGGGGAGGCACTGATGGAGTGGCACAATGTAGGGTAGTACAGATGGAGTAACAGACTACATTTTATTACTGATGCAGTGGTATACCGTGGGTAGTGCTGGTGAAGTGACACATTTTGAGGTAGTACTGATGGAATGGCGCACTATGTGGCAGTTCTGACGCAATAGCATATTGTGGAATAGTACTGATTGAGTGACACCCTGCGGTGTAGAACTGTTGGATAGACATATACCAGAGTAATACTGGTGGATTGAAGCACTGTGGGGTAGTACTGATGGAATGACTCATTGTTTAGTATTGATGGAGTGACACACCGTTGGATAGTACTTATAGAGTGACACCCTGTGTCGTAGTACAATAAGGGGACGTGGCTGCGTTCTGCAGCTGTGGCTCACCGGCAGTCTCTCTGTCTTTTTTTTTGTTTTGTATATTGTCATCATTTAAATGTACGTTTTGATCTATTTTTAACTCTGTTTATGTGGGGGGTGGTGGGGGGGTGGGGGGGGGGGGGAGGTGGGGAAAACCTTTTTTTCCCAATCTCCTCCTCAACGGAGATGCGACCTTTCCCGTGTCGTGTCTCCGTTCGCGCTATGGCCTAACACCATGGAGTCGGCGGCCTCCAGCTGGGATCGACCTTGAAGACTCCGGTCGCAGGGCCTGGACTTACCATGTCGGAGGCTTCAGCCGTGGGCCCTGCGGACCGCAACATCTTTGGTTCGCAGGTCCCTGGCTGGCGACCGGCTTTCGGGAGCTCCAGACGCAGCAGCTTCGACAGCCCCGGAGCGCGAGGTTTGAATGACCCGCTCGCAGGACCTTCATCGCCCTGCGTGGCCTGGCCGCGGCACTTCCCATCACCCGGTGGGGGCTTAGGACCTTCATAGGCCTGCTCGGCTCGACCTGGGACTTTCCATCGCCCGGTGGGCACTTCAAAAGTCGGGAGCCTCGATCGCCTCGTGGCACCACGGGAGAAGGATGAGGAGGAGATAAGACTTTTCTTTGCCTTCCATCACAGTGACGGTGTGCCTGGAGCAATCACTGTGATGGCTATTTGTGTTAAAATTGTAATTGTGTGTCTAGTGTTCTTTATTGTCTACTGCCGGACCCTGACGTGAGAGGACGCTGGCGCTATTTGTTCGCCGCTTCTCGTCAGGACAGTTCGTCTGTTTGTTTTATGTCATGACTGTTTTTGTAAAGCGTCTTTCAGCACTAGGAAAAGCGCTATATAAAATAAATGTTTATTATTATTATTATTATTATAATGGAATAATACACAAGGTGGTACTGATGTTGAAAAACACTGTGGGTGTGTATTGATGGAATGGTATATAGTGCGGTAGTACCAATGAGGTGACACGCTCTGGGGTTGTACTGATGGAGTGACATAGTGTGTTCTAGTAATGATCGTCTAACACACTGAAGGCTTGTATTGATGGAGTGATCACCAGTGGGGTTGTACTAGTAAAGTGACAAACTGTGTGCAGGTACTGATGGAGTAAAACATTTTAGTGTATTACTGACAGAGTGACACAGTGTGCGGTAGTACTGATGGAGGAACAAGCGATATGGTAGTACAGATGTCGTGGCACACTGTCGGATAGTAATAATGGTGTGAAACTAAATGGGGCAGTACTGATGTAATGACATATTATAGTGTAGTTCTGATGGCGTGACACATTGAGGGGGAGAACTGATCGAATGACGCACTGTGGGATAGTACTGATGGAATGACTATCCATTTGCTAGTACTGATGCAATGGCATTCTATGGGGTAGTACCGAATGAATGACACGTTCTGATGCAGTAATGATGAAGTAACCGACGATGTGGTAGTACTGACGGAGTGACATGCTGAGCACATGGTATTGGAGGTAGGGTAATGACATGGATAGAAAGTTGGTTGACAGACAGAAAGCAAAGAGTGGGGATAAATGGGTCCCTTTCAGAATGGCAGGCAGTGACTAGTGGGGTACCGCAAGGCTCGTTGTTGGGACCGCAGCTATTTACAATAAACATCAATGACTTGGATGAAGGGATTAAAAGTACCATTAGCAAATTTGCCGATGATACAAAGCTAGGTGGCAGTGTGAACTGTGAAGAAGATGCTATGAGGTTGCAGGGTGACTTGAACAGGTTGTGTGAGTGGGCGGATGCATGGCAGATGCAGTTTAATGTAGATAAGTGTGAGGTTATCCACTTTGGTGGTAAGAATAGGAAGGCAGATTATTATCTGAATGGTGTCAAGTTAGGAAAAGGGGACGTACAACGTGATCTGGGTGTCTTAGTGCATCAGTCATTGAAAGGAAACATGCAGGTACAGCATGCAATGAAGAAAGCCAATGGAATGTTGGCATTCATAACAAGAGGAGTTGAGTATAGGAGCAAAGAGGTCCTTCTGCAGGTGTACAGGGCCCTAGTGAGACCGCACCTGGAGTACTGTGTGCAGTTTTGGTCTCCAAATTTGCGGAAGGATATTCTTGCTATTGAGAGCGTGCAGCGTAGGTTTACTAGGTTAATTCCCGGAATGGCAGGATGGTCATATATTGAAAGACTGGAGCGACTCGGCTGTATTCACTGGAATTTAGAAGGATGAGGAGAGATCTTGTCGAAACGTATAAGATTATTAAGGGGTTGAACACGTTAGAGGCAGGAAACATGTTCCCAATGTTGGGGGAGTCCAGAACAAGGGGCCACAGTTTAATTAAGGGGTAGGCCATTTAGAACTGAGATGGGGAAAAAGAATTTCAGTCAGAGAGTTGTGAATCTGTGAAATTCTCTGCCTCAGAAGGCAGTGGAGGCCAATTCTCTGAATGCATTCAAGAGAGAGCTAGATAGAGCTCTTAATGATGGCGGAGTCAGGGGGTATGGGGAGAAGGCAGGAACGGGGTACTGATTGAGAATGATCAGCCATGATCACATTGAATGGCGGTGCTGGCTCGAAGGGCCGAATGGCCTCCTCCCGGCCTCCTCCTGCACCTATTCTCTATTGTCTAGCTAGAGACATGGGCAGCTCTCTATGCGGTGCGCTCCCTCTCTCGCGAGGCCTACAGATGGAGATCTAGCTATATCTAGCTTTGTAGATAGCTACCTAGCAAATTAATTGCCAGATAGGTCGCTCACAATGGCTATATATCTAGATGACTGGATGACTAGATACCTAAATGGCTATCTGGTAAGACGGATTAAAGGCTAGTTGGCTACATGTCTAATTTACCAGCTGGGAAGCTGGCTGGCTGGGTAGATGGCGAGCTGAATAACACCAGATGGGTGGGTCGTCAGATAACGAGATGGCTTGATGAGTAGATGGCTAGAAGGCTTGATGGCCAGCTGGCTATATAGTTAGATAGCTAGATAGCTATGCAGCTGCCTAGATAGATAACTACACAGCTAAATAGCTAGATAGTTGGATAGCAATAGGAGATATGTAAATCGCTAGATGGCTAGATTAAGAAATAAACAGCTAGATTGATTGTTACAAAGACAAATGGATAGATAGCTCCGTAATTAGATCATTGGATAGCTAGCTAGACTGCTAGCTATACAGCTGAATAGCTGGATATTCAGATTGCTAGCCAACGGGGTAGATAACTGGGGAGATATCTAAATATATAGTTAACTATAGAGTAAGATAGCTAGCTAGGTAAATAGTTAGGAGTGTGCATAGCTAGGTGACTAGCTCGATAGAGAGATAGTTAGCATGCTAGCTAGTTAGAGAGGTAGCTATTTAGCCTGTTAACTATACAGCTGGACAGCTGGATGGATAGTCAAATTGATAGGTTGCTGGATCCCTAAATAGGCGGAAAGCTGCTTTACTAGTTAGCATGACAGCTAGATAGCTGGATATCAAGTTATGTAGATCGATAGTCAGCGGCAAAGACAGCCAGAGAGCGTGTTAGCTCTCTACATAGCTAAATAGCTGCATTGCTCGATAGCTTGAACGTTAGACAGATGGGTGGCGAGATAGCTGGATCTCTGCACAGCAAAATAGTTAGGTAGTTTTGTAGGCAACTCTTTGTGGAGTGCCCTCTCTCGCTCATTCGCTTTCTGGCGGCCGCGTGAAAGGGAGAACGAGAGAGTCCTAGTTGGATCCAGCTAGATAGGTGCTAAATATCTGTAAAACTCACTTACGATCTGTCTACTGAGCCATCTACTGGTGTGGTTGGCTAGATGCCTAGCTCACTAGCCATCTAGCAAAGCTCTACCAAGCTAAACCGCTATCTGGCCGTCAAAGCGGTTGGCTAACAATCTACTAATCTAGTTCTCTCTCTACATAGCCATCAGTCTCGTTAGCGATCTAGCTATGTGGCTACTAAAATATTTAACTCTGTAGCTATCAATCCAGCTATCTCGAGAGCTACATTGCTAGCCAGCAAGATAGACTGCCAGACAGCATGTGAGCTATCTCAATAGCAAGATAGCGAACTACCTAGATAGCTATCTACATGCAATGCTAGACAGCTAGAAAGCTGGATATCTGTATGGCGAGATAGCTGGATAATTGATAGTAAGATAGGTAGCTCTCTATCTAGGCAGCTATTTGAGGGGTGCGCTCTCTCTCTCATTCTCTGTGGGCCTCGTGAGAGAGGGAGATCTTGTTAGATCCAGCTAGATAGATAGCTACGTAGCACGTGAGATAGCTGGGTAGTTAGGAAAATAAATGCAGATGCTGGTACAAATCGAAGGTTTCACAAAATGCTGGAGTAACTCAGCAGGTCAGGCAGCATCTTGGAGAGGGAATGGGTGAGGTTTCGGGTCGAGACTGAAGAAGGGTCCCGAACAGAAACGTCACCTATTCCCTCTCTCATAGATGCTGCCTGGCCAGGATTTTGTGATACCCAGCTAGATAGTTAGATCGCGAACTAAATAGCTATACGTATAGATGACTAGCTAAGATGGCTAGATGGCTGGATGGTTAGATCGCTTGAAAGGAAGATGGCTATTTGGCGAGACGGTTAGAAGGCTAGTTGGGGAGAGGTAAAGGGACAGGTGTTGATCGAGGGGGAGGTAAAGGGACAGGTGTTGGTCGAGTGGGGAGTTAACGGGACAGGTGTTGTTTGAGGGGCGAGTCCCTTTACCTCCCAAATCAACTCCATCGAAGGAACCAAACAGTCTTTCCAGGTGAGGCAGAGGTTCATCTGCACCTCCTCCAACGTCAGCTGTATCCGCTGTTCCAAGTGTCAACGTCTCTCAATCGGCGACACCAAGCGCAGGCTCGGCGATCGTTTCGCTGAACACCTCCGCTCAGTCCGTCTCACCCAACCTGATTTCCCGATGGCTCAGCATTTCAACTCCCGCTCCCATTCCCAATCTGACTTTTTTTGTCCTGGGCCTCCTCCATGGTCAGAGTGAGGCCCAGCGCAAATTGGAGGAACAGCACCTCATATTTCGCTTCGGTAGTTTACACCTCAGCGGTATCAACATTGACTTGTCTAACTTCAGATAGTCCCTGCTTTCCCTCTCAATCCCCTCCCCTTCCCAGTTTTCCTACCAGTCTTCCTGTCTCCGTCTATATCCTATCTTTGTCCGGCCCCATCCGCTGACATCAGTCTGAAGAAGGGTCTCGACCCGAAACGTCACCCATTCCTTCTCTCCTGAGATGCTGACTGACCCGCTGAGTTACTCCAGCATTTTGTCTACCGTAGCTAGATAGCTAGTCAGGTAGATAGGCTTATAGCAATTAGCTGGATAAAGAGATGGCTAGACTGCGTCGGGAATCGCATTTCTGCGCACATTTTCTCATGGCATTTGTAAAAGTTTTGACGTCGTCGTTCGGGTCAATTGTCGAATCCTTGAATAGCGACCAGTGTTAGAGCTCTAGCGGCGGGCGGAATCAAGGGATTTGTGGAGAAGGCAGGCACAGGTTACTGATTGTGCATGATCAGCCATGATCACAGTGTATGGCGGTGCTGGCTCGAAGGGCCAAAGGGCATCCTCCCGCACCCATTTTCTATGTTTTCTATGTCTATAGACTCCGTCCAATCCCGGAGTCAGTAATGAGTTCATAAGTTCATACGTCATTTGAGTAAGTCACTAGGCTCACCGAGTCTGATCCGCCATTCGATCATGGCTGCCCTATCTTTGCCACTCAAACCCAACCCCAACTTTGACACTCTTACTAATCACGGACCTGTCAATCCCCAATTTAAAAACTGGTCAATTCCCCAATGACGGCCTCCAGAGGCGTCTGTGGCAGCATTCCCCAGATTCACCACCCTTTGACTAGCCTCAGAATAAAAGGACGTACATTTAAAATTAGATGATGAGGAATTTATTTCGTAAGAAGGCGGTAAATCTTTGGAATTCTGCCACAGACAGCTGTAGAAACCGTCATTGGGTATTTTTAAATCGGAGCTGGACATGGTCGTGATTCGTAAGAGTATCGACAATAACGGGGAGACGGCAGGAGAATGGAGTTGAGTAGGAACGATAGGTGAGCCATGATACAATGCCGGAGTGGACTCGATGGGTCTTGGTGCACTAACTCTGCTGCTATGACTTTTGTACCCAGTGTTCTTCTTTATCAGTGCACTGCAGCATCCTCACACAGCGCACCCCAGTGGATGTACAGTGGCAATAAACTGTCACATCGCTCTCCTGTGGATGAACATCAGCAGCACACTGCAACATCCGCACACCGCGCACCTCAGTGCATGTACAGTAACAATATACCATCATGGCGCCCACCCGTGGATGAACATCAACAGCACACGGCAACATCCACACACAGCGCACCCCAGTGGATGTACAGTAGCAATAGACTGTCACGTCGCCCTCCCATTTATGAACATCAGCAGCACACTGCAATATCCACACACAGCGTACCTCACTGGATGTTCAGTAGCAATATACTGTCACAGCGCCCTCCCCTGGATGAACATCAGCAGCACACGGCAACATCCACACACAGCGCACCTCAGTGCATGTACAGTGGGAATATACTGTCACAGCGCCCTCCCGTGGATGAACATCAGCAGTACAATGCAACATCGAGGCACAACAGCCCTCACTGTCTGTACAAGATAAGTGCATCGCAGCATCAGCATTGCTTATGATGGACCTTGAGTTCCCAATTCGAAACACGCAAATCGTGGTAGTACGTTTAGAGTAATAAATAAGCCACGTAGAATGCTTGCTATATTTGACCGAGTCATTGAATATGAGTCAGATGTCAATATTCAACTTTAGAGAACTTTACTTCGGCCGCTTTTGCAGCATTGTGTACAGTTATGTTCTCTCTCGTACACGAAGGATATGGGCGCTTCGGAAATCGTGTTCAAGACGTTTACAAGAACATCGCCTGGAGCGTATGAACAACCAGACGTTGGACTGATTCATCGGAGTTCGGGCAGTAACCTGATAGATCGATAGCAAATTATGAGAGGCAAAGATATGGTAAACAGTCAGAACATTCCTCTCAAGATGGAAATATCAAGTATTGAAGGCCTCCCCTTTATGGTGAAAGGGGTGAAGTTTAAACGAGGTGTGCGGGGAAAGCAAGGGGCAGTGTGTTCATTGAATGCAATACCGCAGGTGGGCATTGGGTGATAAGGAATAGGAGTAGAATTAGACCATTCGGCCAATCGTCTTATCCGCCAATCTTTTTCCCTCCAAACCCTATTCTCCTGCCTTCTCCCCATTACTTCTGATACCTGTATTAATCAAGAATCTTTCTGTCTACGTCTTTAAATATCCACTGACGTGACCTACACAGCCTGTTGTGGCAAATAATTCCACAAATTCATCACCTTCTGACTAAATAAATTTCTGATCAACTTCAAAAGAGAACGTAGATTAATTCTGAGGAAATTATCTCTTGTCCGAGACGCTCCCACAGGTCGAAACATACTTTCCACATCCACTTGATCCAAACCATTCACATATCTGTATGTTTCAATGAGGTCCACCCTCATACTTCTATACTCCGAGTGCAAGCCGGGAGCCGACAAACGCTCGCCATAGGTTAACGTATTGCTGGGATCATTCTTGTAAACCTCCTCTGGACCCTCTCCAGAGCCAGCACACCGTTCCTCTGATATGGTGCCCAGAATTGCTCACAATATTCCAAATGCGGCCTTCCCAGCGCCTTGTATAGCCTCAAAATTACATCTGTGTTTCTGTATACAAGTCCTCTTGAAATAAATGCAAGCAATGAGTTTGCTTCCATTAGACAATAGACAATAGACAATAGGTGCAGGAGTAGGCCATTCGGCCCTTCGAGCCAGCACCACCATTCCATGTGATCATGGCTGATCATTCTCACCGATTCAAATTGCAGATAAAATATTTGGGAATCCTTAACCAGCACTCCCAAGTCCCTTTGCATTTCCGATTTATGGATTATTTCCCCACTTAGACAATAGTCTACGCCATTATTCCTACTACCAAATACTCCGCACTTTGCTACACTATATTCCATCTGCCACGTCTCTACTTCTAACGGCTGCGGCTCGCTGGCAGTCTGTTCGTCTTTTTTCCTTTTTTTTGTTGTGTGTCGGTGTTGGGATGGTTTTTGTTTTTGTTTTTTGGCTGTGTATGTGTGGGGGGGGGGGTGGGGTGGGGGGTGGTGGGGGAAACCTTTCCTTTTTAGGTCTCTTCCTCACGGCGCAGGGCGCGACTTGGCTGCGGGCCTTCCATCGCCCGCGGGGCCTTCCATCGCCCGGTGCGGGCTCGACCGCTGGACTTTACACCGCTGGTGCGGCCCGGCCGCGGGACCTAACATCGCCCGGTGCGGCTAGGCCGCGGGACTTAGCAGCGCTGGTGCGGCTCGGCCGCGGAACCTAACATCGCCCGGCGCGGCCGCGGGACGGTTCAGCGCCAGGTGCGGCTCGGCCGCGGGGCCTTCCATCGCCCGGCGCGGCTCCGCCGCGGGACTTTACATCGCTGGTGCGGCTCGGCCGCGGGACCTAACATCGCCCGGCGCGGCCGCGGGACGGTTCAGCACCAGGTGCGGCTCGGCCGCGGGGCATTCCATCGCCCGGCGCGGCTCGGCCGCGGGACTTTACATCGCTGGTGCGGCTCGGCCGCGGGACCTAACATCGCCCGGCGTGGCTCGGCCGCGGGACTTTACATCGCTGGTGCGGCTCGGCCGCGGGACCTAACATCGCCCGGTGCGGCTCAGCCGCGGGACTTAGCAGCGCACGGTACGGCCGCGGGGCCTTCCATCGCCGGCTCGGCCGCGGGACTTTTCAGCACCCGGTGCGGCTCGGCCGCGGGGCCTTCAATCGTTCGGCTCGGCCGCGGGACTTTTCAGCTCCCGGTGCGGCTCGGCCGCGGGGACTTCCATCCCCTTGCTGGGACTGTGCGGGTCGGTCGGGGACGAGCTGTCTGTCCGTGGGCATGGGGAAGAGTGGAAGTTTTGTTGCCTCCATCACAGTGAGGGGGTGTTTGGAGTCACTGTGATGGATGTTTGTGTTGGGGTCATGTGTCTTGTGTTCATTTTTTTTGTGTGTGACTGCAATGTAATTTCGTTCGGTACCTCTGTACCGAATGACAAATAAAGCTCTGTATTCCCCCAACATGTCCAAGTCCTTCTGCAGAGTCCATGCTTTCTCTAAACTACCTGCCCTTCCACCTCTTTTCGTAACCTCCGCAAACTTGGCCACAAAGCCTTCAATCCCCTCGTCCAAATCATAATATAAAACGTGGAGTAGCGGACAAACACCGATCCTTGAAGATCTCCACTAGTTACTGTTAGCCAACGAGAAAAAAAATCCCCCTTTATTGCCACTCTTTGTCTTCTGCCATCCAGCCAGCCAGTTATCCATGCTGGTGTTTGCCCTTTGACACCGTTGGCTCTCATCTTCCTAAGCAGCCATCTTGTGACACCTGGTCAAAGGTTTTCTGAAAATCAAAGTTAACAACATCTACTGTCTCTCCTTTGGCTGTATTGCTATTTACTTCTTCAAATAATTCCAGCAAATTTATCAAACACGACCTTCCCTTCACAAAGCCATGCCAACTTATGCCTATTTCATCGTGCACTTATAAATACTCTGTCACATCATCCTGTATAACGGGTCCTAAAATCTTACCACCCACTCCACTGGTGTTGGAGGCAGATACAATAGTGATATTTAAGACAAGTTCAGATTTTCAGGTAATGAAGGGATATGCATTGTGAGAAGGCAGGTAAGGTTGGTCGTCTCGTGTTCGGCACAGCTATTATTAGCCGAAAGTCCTGCCGTGCCTTGTACTTCGTGTAGGAACGAAATGCAGATGCTGGTTTAAATGGAAGGTAGACACAAAATGCTGGTGTAACTCAACGAGACAGGCAGCACCTCTGGAGAGAAAGAATGGGTGACGTTTCGGGTCGAGACCCTTCTTTAGACTGATGTCGGAGAGGTCGGCGGGAAAGAGATAGAATTTTGTTGGAGACAGTGAGACTGGTGGGAGAGCTGGGAAGGAGGAGGGATGGAGAGAGAGGGAAAGAAAGGGCTAATTGAAGTTAGATAAGTCGATGTTCATATCGCTGTTATGTTAACTGCCCAAGCGAAGTATGAGGTGCTGTTCCTCCAATTTGCGCTGGGCCTCACTCTGACAATGGATGCCCAGGACAGAAAGTTCAGATTGGGAATGGGGAAGCGGGGGTGAGTTAAAGTGCTGAGCAACCGGGAGATCAGGTAGGACTGTGTGGAGCTGTTCAGCGAAACGATCGTCGAGCTTGCGCTTGGTCTCTCCGATATCACTCCATCAGTACTATCCAACAGTATACCGTTACACCAGTACTACCCCACAGTGCGTCACTCCATCAGTACTATCCCACAGTATACCATTGCACCAGCACTACCCCACAGTGCGTCACTCCATCAGTACTATCCGACAGGAAACCATTACATCAGTACTATCCTACAGTGCGTCACTCCATCAGTACTACCGCAGAGTGTCACTACCAATTCTATCCCACATTATGTCATAACAACAGTACTACCGCATAGTGTGTCACTATATCAGTAATACCCCAGAATGTGCCATTACATCAATAATACCCTACGTTAGGTCTCTCATCAATACTACTTCACAGTCTACCACTCCATCAGTACTACATGTTACTCCATTAGTCGTACCCAAGAGCGTGTCACTCTCATCAGTACAACCCCACAGTATGTCATTCCATCATTTCTTCCCGACGGCGTTTCACTGTGTCAGTACCACCTTCAGTATGTAATTTCATCAGTTCTACCCACAGTTTTTCACCCCTTCAATAATACCATCGAAAGTGTCACTATATCAGTACTACCCCAAAATATACCACTTTCACTACTACCCCACAGGATGCGAATCCATAAGTATTATCGCACAGCGTGTCACTCCATCAGTACTACCACATCGTCGGTTACTTCATCATTACTGCATCACAACGTGTCATTCATTCGGTACTATCCCATAGAATTCCATTGCATCAGTAATAGCAAATGGATAGTCGTTCCATCAGTACTATCCCACAGTGCGTCATTCGATCAGTTCTCCCCTCAATGTGTCACTCCATCAGAACTACATTATAATGTGTCATTACATCAGTTGTGCCCCATTTAGTTTCACACCATTAATACTATCTGACAGTGTGCCACGACATCAGTCCTACCATATCGCTTGTTCCTCTATCAGTGCGACCGCACAATGTGTCACTCTATCAGTAATACAGCAAAATGTTCCACTCCATCAGTGCCCGCCCATAGTTTGTCACTTTACTAGTACAACCCCAAAGTGTATTGGTCCATCTGTACTGCCCACATTGTGTCACTCCATCAACACTACCCCACTGGTGATCACTCCATCAATACAAGCCTACAGTGTGTTAGACGATCATTACTACAACACACTATGTCACTCCATCAGTACAACCCCAGAGCGTGTCACTTCATCGGTACTACCGCACGATATACCATTGCATCGATACACACCCACAGTGTTTTTCAACATCAGTACCACATTGTGTATCATTCCATTATTACTACCGCAAAGTGTGTCACTCTATCAGTACTATCCAACGGCGTGTCACTCCATCAGTACTACACAATGAGTCCTTCCATCAGTACTACCCCACAGTGCTTCAATCCACCAGTATTACCCTGGAATATGTCTATCCAACAGTGCTACACCGCAGGGTGTCACTCAATCAGTACTATCCCACAGTATGCCATTGCGTCAGAACTGCCACATAGTGTGTCACTCCATCAGTACTACCTCAAAGTGTGTCACTCCACCAGCACTACCCACAGTGTGCCACTGCATCAGTACTAAAATATTGTTTGTTACTCCATTTGTACCACCCTACATTGTGCCACTCCACCAGTGCCTCCCCGCAGATCGTCGCACCATCAGGAATATCACTCGTGTTATCGTCGCATCAGGACTACGCCACCGTGTGTCACTCCATCAGTACAATCCATTCATTATCACTCCATCAGTATACCACGCAGCGTGTCACTCCATCAGTACTACCCCACAGTGTCAACCCATCAGTACTTCCTCGCAGTGTCACTCCATTAGTATTCCCCACAGTGTGTCACTCCATCAGTCCTACCTCACTTTGTCACCTCAACAGTAATTCCCCACAGTTTCACTCTGTTAGCATTTTTCCACAATGTCTCACTCCATTAGTACTACCCGATGTTTATCATTCAATCAGGACTATCCCAGTGTGTCACGCCATAAGTGCTGCCACAAATTGTGTCAATCCATCAGTATTGGCGCTCAGTGTGTCACTGCATTAGTACTACACCGCAGTTTGTCATCACAAAAGTATTACCGCTCCGTCGGTGAAACCGCACAGTGTCTCACTGCATCAATACAACTCCATGGTGTTGCACTCCATCAGCGCGGCCCAACATCATGTCACTCCAGTGCAACCCAAGATCGTGTCACTCCATCAATGCTCCCTGCAATATGTTCTTCCATCAGCACTCCCCAAAGTGTTTCACAACATCAGGACTACCTCAAATCTGCCATTCCATCCGCAATACCCCACAGTGTGCTAACCCATCGCAGCGACTCCATAGTGTGTAATTCCTTCACTATTTCACCAGTTTTTCATCGGATCAGAACTACCGCAGAGCGTGTCAGTCCATCAGTATAACTGCGTCACTCCAACAGAAAGTGCTATTACATCCGTGCTACCCCGCAGTGTGTCATTCCATCAATACACCTCCACAGTACGTCATTACACCAGTACTATTCCAAAGTGTTACACTCCATCAGTATAACACTGGAGCGTGTCACTCCATCAGTACTACCCTACAATATGTTATTCCATCAGTATTACACCACAGTGATGCACTCCATCAGTACTGCCTTAAGCTTGTCATTCCATTTTGTACAACCACACGGACTCATTCAATTAGTATAACCATTCAGTGTAACTCTCCATCCGTACTGCCCCACCGTCAGTCCTTACCATTCCACAATGTGCAACCCGACAGTACCAAAAAAGATTGGGTCAATACTTCAGTACTAGCCCACTGTGCGCCATTCTGTCCACACTACCCCCAGTGTGTCATTCAATCAGCACTACACCGAAGTATCTCACTCCGTCATTACAACCGCGCAGTGTGTCAGTCCATCAGTAATACGCACCGTGTGTCACTCCATCAGTACTGCTCCACAGCGTGTCACTCCATCAGTTTTACCCCACGGGATGTAGTTGCACACTGAAGTAGTACTGACGGAGTGACAAACTGCGTGGTAGTACTGATGCAATGACCTCGCAATTTGTCACTAAATCAGTGCTATTCCACTGTGTGTCACTCCGTCAGTACTACTCCGCAGTTTGTCATAATAACAGTACTACACATTGTGCCACTCCATGAGTATTACCGCAGTGTGTCACTACATCAGTAGAGCCCCACGGTGTATCATTCCATCAGAACAACCGCAAAGTGTGTCACTTCATCAGTACTACTGCAAATTGTGTCACTCCATCTGTACTAAACCACAGTATGTTAATCCACCCGTACGGCATCAACTGGGGTCACTCCATCAGTACTACAGCGCATTGTGTCACTCCATCAGTACTACCCCACATTGTGTCACTCCATCAGTACTACCCCACAGTGTGTCACTACATCAGTACTACTACGCAGTGTGTGACTTCACCAATACAACTTCAAAGTGTGTCACTCCATCTGTACCAACCCAGTGTGATAATCCACCATTACTACCATACATTTTGTCACTCCATCAGTTCCACTGCACAGTGTGTCACTCCACCAGTAATGCCCCACGGCGTGTCACGTCGTCACTAAAACCCACAGTATGCCATTACATCATTACAAACACACATGTTCACACCCTCAAACACAGTCAAACACGCACACACACATAGCCGCGCACGAAGACACACACAATCTCTCAAATGCAATCACAAACAATCAAATATACTCTCACACATTCTCACATACAATCACACGTACACATGCACTCACACTAACAGATATTCACACGCACTAGCACGAAGAGACACGCACTGATTCGCAAAAGCTTACACACGAACACATTCTCTGACAACACCATCACATACTCTCCCACACACGCACACACTATCAAAGAATTACATGCTCAAACACACTGACAAACTCACATCCCACATATTCTCTCACATTCTCACAAACAGCCACACACACGCACAGACGCAAACACTGTCCTTCACAAACCCACATGCACTCTCCCACTCAGAGACACAGATACATTCAATGGCACTTGCATCCACACTTACTAATGCTCGCACACTCACACGCACACTCACGCACTAGCACACACACACACACACACACACACACACACACAAATATAGGCACTCTTACATACTCTACCCGCATGCACACGCGCACATTTTGGGATTGAGTTTATCCTTGGATGTTCGCGTCGAGCAGCGCAGCGCAGCGTGGCCGGGAGTGTTCCCGGTGAGCGGGGCCAAGCCCTTCAGTCGGCCGGTGTCGGCCCGGCTCGCCCACCGCGGATGGCGATGAGAACCGCGCCTCGGGAGCGAGGTGGGAGCCGCGAGGAACCGCAGAGAGCGAGGTGGACCGTCGGAGAGCGAGGAAGGCCGCCGAGAACGAAGGGGCGACCCGCGGTGCGGCGGCAGGCAGGAGATACAACTATCCGGCCAACGTTTGTAACTTTGTCGGTGTCGAAATGTGGCGACACTTGAGTACCGCCTCGGTGAGGTCTTCTACATGATGTTACCGGGTTGTCTGCAAAACTAAGCATTTCACTCTACCTGGGTCCGTGATAATAAGGTATCACTGAATCATTGAAATTCCTGCAACCGCATACAATAACGCGTACGCACACACACCGACTCATTTGCACAATCTCACACATTCACACTCGCATACACGTGCTAGCACACTTGCACGGACTCGCACACTCACACTGTCACACACAATCAATATCCAATGCGAGTCAGGCTACACCAATGGAGAAATCTAGTTGAGTATGTCAGTTTAGTGCAGTTTATTGTCACGTGTACCGAGGTACCGTGAAAAGACTGTTGCGTGCTGCCCTGTCAGTGGTTAAACAAAATACTTCATTACAGTCGATCCATTTACAGAGTATAGATACATGATAAGGGGATAACGTCCAGTGCGAGGTAAAGCCTGCAAAATCCGATCGAGGATAGTCCCGAGGATCAACAGAGGTAGATAGTAGTTCAGCACTGCTTTCTGGTTGTGGTGGATGATTCCGTTGCCTGATAACAGCTGGGAAGACACTGTCCCCTGAAACTGGAGGTGTGCATTTTCACACTTCTGTGCATTTTGCCTGATGGGACAGAGGAGGAGCAGGAGTGGCAATGGTGCGACTCGTCCTTGATTATGCTGCTGGCCTTGCCGAGGAAGCGTGGTTTATAAATTGAGTCAATATATGGGAGGTTGCTTTGTGCGATGGTCTGGACAATTCACTGCAATTTCTGGCGTTCTTGTATGGAGCTGTTCCCAAACCAAGCTGTGATGCATCTTGATAAAATACTTTCTATGGTGCATCTGTAGAAGTTGGTGAGAGTTGTAGAGGGCGCGCCGAACTAGCTAAGCCTGCCAAGGACATGGATGGGTGAATTTCGGTTCGAGACCCTTCTTCAGACTGATTGTGGTGGTAAGCTGGAGAAGGCTGGAACAGCAGGACAAAGCGAGTTGAATGATGAGTGGGTGAATACCGTTTTAATAGTTAGGTGGTTGAGACCAGAGGTTAAAAGATAAAAGTTGCGAGATAAGGATTGAGCAGTTTGGAATTATAAAGAGAGAGGAGGGAATATCGGTTGAAGATGGAGGTGGAGGGGATTAACAAGTGCGAGTCCGCGTGAAGGAAGAGATAGAGCGAGGGAAAAGCGTGAAGTTGCACGTTAGTTACCTGGCATTTGCTAATGTTCATACCATTAGGTTGCAAGGTTCCCAAGCGGACTATGAAGCGGCGTTCTTTCTGTTTTAATGTAACCTCTCTGGCGCTGGTGGAGGCCCAGGACAGAAAGATCAGTGTCCGAGGGGGAGTTAAAATGGCTTGCAACGGGGAGACATGGCAAGCCTTAGCAGAACGAGGGTGAGTGTTCGACAAAACGGTCGCCGAGTCTCCATTTCACCACGCCGATGTAACGGAGGCCATACCTGGAACACCACATGCAGTAGATGAGATTAGAGGAGGTGCAGGTGAACATCTGTCTCACCTGGAAGGGCCGCTCGAGCGTGAGGGAGGGGGTTTAGGGACAGCTGTTACATCCCATGGTGGCTAACTGTTTTAACTGCACTTGCCAAGAAAGGCTTTGGAAAGAGAAGTGATGGCAAGTGATGGAGAGGTGGGGAAATGGATAGAGAAATAGGTCGTACAAAGATAAAAGGGAGAGATAGGGGAGAAGACGAATGAAGAGGTGGAGGGAGAGTGAACGGTCAAAGGGAGAGTGGGAAAAATGAGGAGAGAGGGGAGTTCAGAGCGAGTGGGGTTGGCAAAAGGGGGAGAGGGAAGCATTAGAGAGATACAGGGAGAAGGAGGGAGAGATGCAGTAAGAGTGGGAGGGGAGAGAGATTGGCAGAGAGCGGTCGGCACAGAGAGGGAGAATAGAGAGTGTAGGGGCGAGAATAACAGTTCAGAGAGAGAATAGCAGTAAAGATGGAGAGAGAGAGAAAGAGAGGAGGAGAGATGTTGCATCATTCGCCGTGTGTTCTACTTTTAAGACAATTCCGAGGCGGCAATGGTTCTGTTCACTGAGTGTCGTGAGGCTTTGGGTCGTTCCTCCTCAGAGGTGTTGAAGGTAGAGAATGTTGTTGTCCCAAGGCAAAGCCAGATCTATTCGAGGCAAGCAAGGACTAAATGCTTACTAGGGGTCGCCGGGAGTGTGGGGTTGAGGTTACAATCAGTTAAGCCGCGATCACATTGAGTGTTAAAACAGAGTGGACGGGCCATTTTAGTCTGATGTGATCTGTTGAACTAATTCATCACGCTGACAAAGGCTGTCTAGTCCACCTTTAAACTGGGCACCAGAAGCATTGAGACGGTCCCTTAAATTTGGGATTGCCTTGCTGAGTGAAGGAAATCAGATAAACAACACGAGGTGGAGAGTTGGACCAGATGGAGTTTGAACCAATATCCCCTTTGCTGGAAA
>NW_027602014.1:0-55000 GCF_053455715.1 Rhinoraja longicauda | reverse complement strand
AGCCTTCAGTCCCATCAGTCTACCCAAAACCATTTCCTGCCTAATGTGGATTTCCTTCAGTTCCTCCATCACCCTAGGTTCTCCGGCCCCTAGAACATTTGGGAGATTGTGTGTATCTTCCTCAGTGAAGACAGATCCAAAGTAACGGTTTAACTCGTCTGCCATTTCTTTGTTCCCCATAATAAATTCCCCTGCTTCTGTCTTCAAGGGACCCACATTTGCCTTGACTATTTTTTTCCTCTTCACGTACCTAAAAAAACTTTTGCTATCCTCCTTTATATTATTGGCTAGTTTACCCTCGTACCTCATCTTTTCTCCCCGTATTGCCTTCTTAGTCATCTTCTGTTGTTCTTTAAAAGAGTCCCAATCCTCTGTCTTCCCACTTATATGTGTGATACACATATATACCCAGAGGGAAATCAGCATCACCCACCCTGTCTCACCTGTCAGTGACCGCAGACTCATGTTAACTCAGGTCTGTCCCCTGTTGGACTCCTGGCTGGTGACCTTTCTGTCCCAGGTCTCCATTGTCAGAGTGACGCTGAACGCAAATTGGAGGAACAGCATCTCATATTTCGCTTGCGCACCTTGCAGCCCAATGGTCTGAATGTCGATTTCTCTCACTTCAGGTTGCCCCGGCATTCCTTCTCTCTCTATCCTTCCCCCACCCATGTCTCACTAGGTTCTCGTTTTCACCCGGCAAACAGCTAACAATGGCCTGTTTCCTTTATCATTGTTACTTTTTTTGCATATCTTCCATTGATTGTTCTTTATCTCTCCACGTCATCGTCTATATCTCTCGTTTCCCTTCTCCCTAACCAGTCTGAAGAAGGGTTTGGACCCGAAACGTCACCCATTCCTTCTCTCCAGAGATGCTCCCTGTCCGGCTGAGTTACTCCAGCTTGTTTGTGTCTGTCTTCGGTTTAAACCAGCATCTGCAGTTTCTCCTTCTTACACACAAATACAGACAGATCAATACACAAACACGTCGAGGTATACAGAAACACAGAAACAGATTGTGAGACATACGGACAGAGTGGGACAACTGGTCATAAAAACAGACACATGGTTCCAGTGGTAATATTGTGGTATGATGATGAAAGGGAAATAATTGGCGGATAATTAATGCAGCAAAGATTGACGTCTAGTTTTAAAGGTGATAATTTTGCTATATGAGGAGTGTTTGAGTGGCCTAGGCCTGTATTGCGGAGAGTTTAGAAGGTGTAAATTGTAGAGGATATATGATCAAGGAAACAGTACGAAAATATAAAGGAGGATTGTAAGGATTTTAAAAATACACGTAACATCTAAGAATATGCTTCCAGGGGGCACTGCAGTAGCAGCGATCACACCGATGTTTAAGAGTTATTTACACAGCCATTCCAGGGAACGTGGGATAGGCACGGGCAAGGAAAAGAGGGAAACGGGCCATGTGCAACCTAATGGGGTTAGTTTATGTTCATAGGCATCATGGATGGCGCTGATATGATGGGCCAAAGGGCGTGTACCTGTTCTGTATGTTTCTATTGGGGGAAGGATATTCTTGCTATTGAGGGCATGCAGCGTAGGTTTACTAGGTTAATTCCCGGAATGGCGGGACTGTCATATGTTGAAAGACTGGAGTGACTAGGCTTGTATACACTGGAATTTACAAGGATGAGAGGGGACGTTATCGAAAAATATAAGATTATTAAGGGATTGGACACGTTAGAGGCAGGAAACATATTCCCAATGTTGGGGGAGTCCGGAACCAGGGGCCACAGTTTAAGAAAAAGGGGTAGACCATTTAGAAAGGAGATGAGGACAAACTTTTTCAGTAAGAGAGTTGTAGATCTGTGGAATTCTCTGCCTCCGAAGGCAGTGGAGGCCAATTCTCTCAGTGCATTCAAGAGAGAGCTAGATAGAGCTCTTAAGTATAGCGGAGTCAGGAGGTGTGGGGAGAAGGCAGGAACGGGGTACTGATTGAGAATGATCAGCCATGATCACATTGAATGGTGGTGCTGGCTCGAAGGGCCGAATGGCCTACTCCTGCGTCTATAGTCTATTGTCTATGTTCTATGTTAAAGAGAAAGTGAGGAGATCTCAGTGAAACACAAAGTTCTACTTGACTTAACAGGCAGCATGATGGAAGGATCTTTCCCTTTCCTGGGGTGTCCAGAGCAGAGGTTATTATCTCAGAATAGGAAGTAGGTTTTATAGGACAGAGATAAGGAGATATTTCCGCTCTCAGAGGATGGTAGACCTTTGGGATTCTCCGCATCGGATGGTAGTGAAGGCTCAGTGATTCACTTCATTCAGTCCCAGTCTACTGCAGAGAAATGGACCCTTCGACCCACTATCTCTATTCCGATCTTATTACACACCTACATCAATCCCATTGGTTCACAACATGTCAACGCCCTTATATACCTCGTACAAGTGTCTGTCTAAATGACTCTTGAAGTTAGTGATTCCACCTCCTCCAACGGGATCACGTTCCAGGTATCAACTACTCTCTGTGCAAGAGATTTATCCCTCACATCTATATACTAAAACTCTCGCTTGTTTGTTTGTTTGTTTGTTCCTGAACTACAGCCAAAACGGTACACGATAGCGCCCCAATTTGTGGCCCACCTTACTCACCGTCGTCCCTTTGGTGCTAATGGAAGAAGTTTAATTGAAATCAGTGTGATATTTTTAAAGTTATTCCCATTTTAAAGTTTAAATCTATCTCCTAGGGAGGATGGAGGATAAGGGGGGTTGAGGGGGATGAGGGAGGGGAAGGGGAGAGGGGAGGGTGGGTGGAGGGAGTGGGGTGGGGGATGGTGGGTTGGAGGAGGGGAGCGGGTAGAGGGAGGGGGGAGGAGAGGGTGCTGCACCAATGCAGTATAGATTTGGGTCTAACGGGTCCACTTGGTCTATTCTTCTTTAAAACTCCTTACTCTCAGTTTAAACCAATAACCTTGTTTTTGATACCATTAAGATGGGGAACTGAATCTGACTAACTAACCCCTCTCTGTCTCTCGTAAACTTGTAAAGTTCTCCCAGGTCTCCAAATCAGCATTATTCAAGTCCTCCAATGGAGGCAACATCCTGGTGAATCTCCTTTGCACTCTCTCCAGCACAGCCACATCTTTCCTCATTTTTAATAACCTCCAGTAAACATTTAACTCCTCAACTGCCCCGCCAATCTAGCCAGCATTTTCACCACCATAAGCAAAATCACTCAATATGATGCCCGCACACCCATCCGCCCACCATTTCTCCTATCTCCCAATTCCATCTGCTTGCCCACGACATATCAGCATGGAGGCAACCAATGGAGGCAACTTCCCGGTGAATCTCCTTTGCAATCTCTCCAGCACAGTCACATCTTTCCCCCTGTATCACCAAAATATAACGACCTCATTTTTAATTACCTCCAGTAGACATTTAACTCCTCAACTGTCCCGCCAATCAAGCCCCCTTTTCACTCAATATCACGCCCGCACACCCATCCGCCCACCATTTCTCCTATCTCCTCTCTCCCAATTGCACTTGCTTGCCCACGACATACCACAACTCTCGCCTCCACCTCACGAGAAAAATATCCGGGAAGGATTTCTGTTGTCCATCTTACGAGGTAGGGGGAGGGGAAAGAAAACTCTGGACAGATTTTCAGTTGTCCGCCCGCCTGTGCCTGAGGCCGAGCGGCCTCTATCCGGTCCCGTGGCCGCGCTGCCCGAGTCTCCCCCCGACGACTCTCTGATTCTCTGCTTCTCCCCCCAGTCTCCGTCACCCTGGATATGGAAACAGCGCATGCGCTGCTCGAGGTGTCTGAGGATCGGAAGAGGGTGAGATGGACCGGGACCCGGAGGAGTCTCCCTGACACCGGGAAGAGGTTTACAGGCAGTGCGCGTGTGCTGGGATCGGAGGGATTCACATCGGGGAGACATTACTGGGAGGTGGAGGTGGCGGGGAGTGAGGGCTGGGGTCTGGGAGTCGCCGCAGAGTCTGTGGAGAGGAAGGGACGGGGCACACTGACCCCGGAGACTGGAGTCTGGAGGATCAGACGGCGGGATGACGCGTTTGTTGCATTCACCTCCCCTCGATCACGTCTCCCCGCCCGTCCCATCCCCGGGAGGGTGGGAGTTTATCTCAGTTACGAGTCCGGGACAGTTTCATTTTACGACGCGGGCACCAAGTCCCATCTCCACACCTTCACTGGGAATAAATTCACGGAGAAACTTTATCCTTTCTTCGAGACCTGGGATGCAGACCAGTGGCTGAGAATCTGCTCCGGTTCCGCTCCGTGTCAGTAATTAACAAATTCTATCAATCCTTCACCAGCACCTGGAATATTGTTAAATCACCTCGGTTCTTTTAGATGTTAAACAAGTCTGTTCTGGGAATCGATGACCATAAAATTCCTAGACTGCCGCCTGTGATGATAATAATAATAATAATAATGATAATAAATAAATTCATTTAATTGTCCCACACCGTGGAAATTTACAGTGTTGCAGCAGCAAAGTGGATAACAGGAGACATTCATTATAAATAAAAATAAAGACGTATAAATTGTGATCAGTTTACTGTGTATTCCTTAACTGTTATTGTTGACTGGTCTGTTGGGAGCAGTGCTGTTTGTGCAGTCTCACAGCAGCGGGAAGGAAGGACCTCCGATATCTCTCCTTCACTTAAATATACCTGGACTATCTCCGACATCTCCCTCCTGTTTCTGGACCTCACCATCTCCATCACAGGAGACAGACTAGTGACTGACATTTACTATATACCCACCGACTCGCACAGCTATCTGGACTACATTTCTTCCCACCCGGTCCCCTGCAAAAAGTCTATCCCCTACTCCCAATTCCTCCGTCTACGCCGCATCTACGCCCGGGATGAGGTGTTTCACACTAGGGCATCAGAGATGTCCTCGTTCTTCAGGAAACGGGGCTTCCCCTCCTCCACTATCGATGAGGCTTTCACTAGGGTCTCTTCTACATCCCGCAGCTCCGCTCTTACTCCCCCTCCCCCCACTCGGAACAAGGACAGAATCCCCCTCGTTCTCACCTTCCACCCCACAGCCAGCGGATCCAACATATCATCCACCAACATTTCCATCACCTACAATGGGACCCCACCACTGGCCATATCTTCCCATCCCCTCCCCTCTCTGCGTTCCGCAGAGACCGTCCCCTCCGTAACTCCCTGGTCCTCGTCCCTTCCTACCCAAACCACCCCAACCCCAGGCACTTTCCCCTGCAACCGCACGAGATGCAACACCTGTCCCTTTACCTCCCCCCTCAACTCCATCCTAGGACCCAAACAGTCTTTCCAGGTGAGACAAAGGTTCACCTGCACCTCCTCCAACCTCATCTATTGCATCCGCTGCTCTAGATGTCAACTTATTTACATCGGCGAAATCAAGCGCAGGCTCGGCGATCGCTTCGCTGAACACCTGCGCTTGGTCCGCATTAACAAAACTGATCTCCCGGTGGCCGAGCACTTGAACTCCCCCTCCCATTCCCAGTCTGACCTTTCTGTCATGGGCCTCCTCCAGTGCCATAGTGGGGCCCACCGGAAATTGGACGAACAGCACCTCATATTTCGCCTGGGCAGTTTGCAGCCCAGTGGTATGAACGTCGACTTATAACCATATAACCATAATAACAACTACAGCACGGAAACAGGCCCGTTCGGCCCTACCAGTCCACGCCGACCACTCTCTCTGACCTAGTCTCATCTACCTGCTCTCAGACTATAACCCTCTAATCCCCTCTTATCCATATACCTATCCAATTTACTCTTAAATAATAAAATCGAGCCTGCCTCCACCACTTCCACCGGAAGCCCATTCCATACAGCCACCACCCTCTGAGTAAAGAAGTTACCCCTCATGTTACCCCTAAACTTTTGTCCCTCAATTCTGAAGCTATGTCCCCTTGTTGGAATCTTCCCCACTCTCAAAGGGAAAAGCCTACCCACGTCAACTCTGTCCGTCCCTCTTAAAATTTTAAAAACCTCTATCAAGTCCCCCCCTCAACCTTCTACGCTCCAAAGAATAAAGGCCCAACCTGTTCAACCTCTCTCTGTAGCTTAAGTGCTGAAACCCAGGCAACATTCTAGTAAATCTACTCTGTACCCTCTCCATTTTGTCGACATCCTTCCTATAATTTGGCCACCAGAACTGCACACCATACTCCAGATTCGGCATCACCAATGCCCTGTACAATTTTAACATTACATCTCCAACTTTAGATAGTCCCTCTGTCCCTCACTTCCCCTCCCCCTTCCCAGATCTCCCTCTATCTTCCTGTCTCCACCTATATCCTTCATTTGTCCTGCCCCCCTGACATCAGTCTGAAGAAGGGTCTCGACCTGAAACGTCACCCATTCCTTCTCTCCCGAGATGCTGCCTGACCTGCTGAGTTACTCCAGTATTTTGTGAAAAAATCGATTTGTACCAGCATCTGCAGTTATTTTCTTATATTATCTTGCAATACAATACAATATACCTTTGCAGTCATTGTACAGGGGTACAACGAGATTGGGAATGCGCCTCTCATACGATGAAATAATTTAATTAATTTAAACAACAACCGCCCAACGAGACAAATTGTAACAGTTTTAAAACAGAATAAAGTGCAAGTAGATCTGTGCCGGTTCACTGTGCGATGTGACCATCCGGCTTAGCAGGGCTGGTTCATAGCAGCTCTGGCCCTGGGGATGAAGCTGTTCCTGAGTCTGGAGGTGCGGGCGTAGAAGGCCTTGTATCGTCTGCCCGATGGTAGAAGTTCGAACAGACTTTTGCAGGGGTGTGAAGAGTCTTTGTGGATGCTGGTGGCTTTTCTGAGGCATCGTATGTTGTAGATGCCCTCCAAGGCTGGTAGCTGTGTTCCGATGGTCCTCTGAGCACTATGGACTACTCGCTGAAGAGCTTTCCTTTCTGCCTCCGTGCAGCTGAGGTACCACACAGGGATGCCATGTGTTAGGATGCTCTCTATGGTGCAGCGGTAGAATGTCGTCAGCAGCTGTTGGGGTAGACCAGACGTCCTCAGTGTTCTTAGGTAAAGACTGCACATGATTACAATCGAGCAATTCACAGTGCACACGTAAACGATAAAGGGAATAACGTTTAGTGGAAGATAAAGTCCAGTAAAGTCCGATTAAAGATAGTCCGAGGGTCTCCAAAGAGGCAAATGGTCGTTCATGGCCGCTTTCCAGTTGGTGAGAGGCTGGTTCAGTTGCAGATGAACATGATAATGGAATAACCATTTAGTCCAAGTTAAAGCCAACAAAGTCCGATCAAGCGTAGGAAATAAAAACTGCAGATGCTGTTTTAAATCGAATGTAAACACAAAATGCTAGAGTAACTCAGCGGGTCAGGCAGCATCTCGGGAGAGAAGGAATGGGTGACGTTTCGGGTCGAGACCCTTCTTCAGATTGGATCAAGTCCGATCAAGGATCGTCCGAGCGTCACCAATGAGTTAGGGCAGTAGTTCAGCGCGGCTTTCGATCTGAAAGGATAATTAACGCTAATATCAAAAGCATTTATTATCCCAAGTGAAAGAGGAAATCGGAGCTCGGTGTCTTTGTAGTCACAAGAGACTGCAGATGCTGGAATCTTCAACAAAAGACAAAGTGCTGGAGTAACTCAGTGAGTCGGACAGCGTCTGTGGGGGGAACTGGAGAGACGAGGTTTCAGATTGGGACCCTTCTTCAGCTTGTCCGCCCCCTTGTTCTCCGCCTTTTCCTCGTCCTCCTAGATTGCGTTATTGTCACCGGCGCTGCTCTCGGGTCGGTGAAGTCACGCAGCATCCAAATCTGCTCGTTCTCTCGACCTAAGCCCCCGACACAGACCACTCCCCATCCTCACCCCTCCCTCACCCCTCTACGCCCAGGTAACTGCCCAACAACTAATAAGAAAGGCAATGGGATGTTGCCTTCATTACCAGAGGATTTGAGTTGAGCAAGGAGGTCCTACTGCAGTTGTACAGGGCCCTGGCGAGACCACTCCTGGAGTATTGTGTGCAAGATTGGTCTCCTAATTTGAGGAAGGACATTATTGCTATTGCCAGAGTGCAGCGTAGGTTCACCAGGTTAATTTCCGGGATGGCGGGACAGACGTATGATGAAAGACTGGGACTTGTGATGAAAGACTGGGACTTCCGGTTGAACGAGCCACGAGATGGCAGATTAGGGTAAGAGCTCCCGACATTTTGAGTTAATATTTACCCACTACAACTCGAATATTTCCAAAACTTTTGTGGCAGTTTCGTAAATATTGTGGGTCAGGATTATGCCTAGAGGAAAGAGTAAAAAGTCGACGCAGATGGAGTTTTTCGACGGTGAGGGGGAGGGGGCTAGCCGAGCCTCCTCAGGTAGCAGTGCAAGGGAGGACGATGATAAGCAAATGCACCCAGATGAGGAACGAGAGAGAGCGGACCTCAGCCTCATATTGAAAGAGTTGAGAGAGTTTAGAAAGGACAATAGTGAGCAGCTGAACGGAATTCGGGAAGAAATTACTAAGACGAACACCAGAATCGGGGAGGCGGAAGAGAGGATTGACGCGGCTGAAAACAGGCTACAGGTGGCAGAGGACATGGTGACGGAGCTGCTGCAACTCCAAATATACCTAGATGCCAAATTGACGGATATAGAGAGCCGCTCCAGACGTGAAAATATCCGAATTCATGGAGTTAAAGAGGGAGCAGAGGAGAACTCCCCGTCAATGGTGGATTTTGTGGAAAGTTTGTTGAGGGAAGGACTGGGGCTTCCGGCCGCCTTTAAACTACGGGTAGAGAGAGAGCACCGAGCTCTGATGTCAAAGCCACCCGGGGATGCCCGACCGAGGTCCATGGTGGCCAAGTTGTCAAGTTACAGGATGAAAGAGGAGCTGCTTAGACTGGCCTGGCAGAATAGAGGATTTCAATACCTCGAGAAGAGAGTTAACCTGGATCACGATTATGCGCCAGATGTGTTAAAAAAACGGAGGGAATACACCGAAGCGAAAAGAGTCCTGAAGGAGAAGAAAATCAGATTTCAAACTCCATTTCCGGCCAAGTTAAGAGTTTTCTACCAGGAGGGAACAGTGGTATATGGATCGGCGGAGGAGGCGACGGAGGATATGGCGAAGAGGGGACTCCCAGTGTCGGTCATCAAACACCCGGCGTCCCTTTTGGAGCGGATCCAGCATCTCACGTGGCGTAGTGCCGGGAGACCGGGGAACCGGGAGAGAACGGTCAGGAAAGTGGATTTCAAGGAAAAGTTACAGGCTTTTAGACGCCAGGACTCGGGATAATGACTGAACCGAAAGGTTCGAACGGCAGAGGTGACCAAAGGAAGCGGGTGAGTCGAGTTTTGATGTTGGGGAGTTTCAGGACCCGTCTCCCATCGGAGGACAGACTTTAAGGCCTTGTTTTTACTCGTTACATTAAACGAGCATGGTATAGGCTATGAACACGGATATTACGTATATGTCGGGTGGACTCTTCTAACCGGATAGCCGGATAGATGGACAGCTTTGGAACGGAAGAGCCACCGTTAGAAGACGGCCCTCTCCCACCTGTCAGGGGGAGAGGCAACATCTCAAAGCCCTCTCACCATCAGGGCTTTAATAGGGTCAAAATCAGGACCCCACAGTTGGAAGTCCGTTTATTTACTTTAGTGTTATTATTGTGTTTTTGTCCTGTAGTTGTTTTTTGGGGACTGTTTCGTGCATGGATACTGGAGCTGGTATGGTTTATATACTTTTATTTCTTCTACTTATTGGACATTAAATGCAAGCAGTTAAAATAGTAACTTATAATGTGAATGGCCTTATCAATCCTATTAAGAGAAGCAAGATATTAACCAAAATAAAGAGAGATAGAGTCGAGGTGGCCTTTCTACAAGAAACACACCTGTCTGAAACAGAGCATGCTAAACTAAAATGACTGGGCTTTAAACATCAGTACTCCTCATCATATAGTGCTGGTCATAGGAGGAGGGTGGCAATATTAATCTCTAGCAATATAAGTTTTGATCCCACCTTTGAAAAGAGAGATCCAGAGGGGAGATATATCTTCATGAGAGATAATTTAGGCGGCTCATTGGTTACTCTGTTAAATATTTACGCTCCTCCCAACTCGGATTGGAATTTTTTTAAACAAGTGTTTGATTTGATAATATCTGAAACCCAGGGAGTATTAATCTGTGGGGGGGATCTTAATGTTAGATTAAATCCTAAACTGGACTCTTCGAATGTTCATATAGCTCAGCCGAAATTGATAAATTAAAAAATTAATTTGGCAATGAATGATATTGGATTAATTGATGTATGGAGAGAACTAAATTTGTCAAAACGAGACTACACATATTTTTCTAATCCACATTTGGCATATTCTCGGATTGATTATTTTCTTACCTTTGGAAAAGACCTTCATAGGGTTGTAAGCTGCGAGGTGGGGAGCATGGACCTTTCAGATCATAGTCCTGTGTATTTAAAACTACTTCTTGATCGGTATCAAAGAGACACTTTATGGAGATTAAATACATATGTACTGACTCATATGAAAGAACAGATTAAGAACGATATTACAGAGTATCTGGAACTAAATGACAATGACGAAGTTTCACCTCTGATACTGTGGGATGCATGTAAAGCGGTGCTTCGGGGCAAGATAATAGGATACAGTGCTCACATAAAGAAAGCTAGACATGAAAAGTTAGATCGGCTGCAAGTGGAACTGAAACAACTGGAACAAAACCATAAGGATACAAATGATCAAAAAATCCGAGAACTACTTGTGAAGAAGAGGAATGAAATAAATGATATTTATACAAAAGATATAGAAAAAAAGTTGATTTTTGTAAAACAGAAATATTATGATGGGGGAGAAAAAGCCAGTAAATTATTAGCCAATAAACTAAAAAAAACAACAGGCAGAGAACACAATTCATAAAATAAAACACCCTGTAACTAATTTTACACACTATAAATTGAAGGAAATACAAAATTGTTTTGATATATATTTCAAAAGATTATATTTACAACCTCAAATCAGTGGGGAGAAAATGGAGGATTTCTTTAATGAGATTCATTTGCCAAAATTGACCAGTGAACAGAGTACGTCCCTTGTAGCTGAAATAACAGAGAAATAAGTTAGGTCTGCTATAGTACATCTTAAACCAAATAAGGCCCCGGGCCCAGACGGGTTCCCTTCAGAATGGTACCGGGTAATGGTGGACTCATTGGTCCCTACGTTACAACGCACTTTCAATTGGGTTCTCAAAGAGAACGTAATACCCCCCTCCTGGAAGGAGGCAGTAATCTCATTAATTCCGAAAGAGGGAAAAGATAAATCTGTATGCAGTAATTTTAGGCCAGTGAGCGTACTCAATCAGGATTACAACATTTTTACTCACATACTAGCCAAACGATTAGAGTGTTTGCTACCACAAATTATTAGCCTGGATCAGACAGGGTTTGTTCGAGGGAGACAAACCCAAGACAACATTAGAAGGACATTGCACATAATTGACCACATAACAAAATTTAACTTAGAAGCAGTCCTAGTTGGGTTAGATGCTGAAAAAGCTTTTGATTGTGTAAATTGGTCTTTTTTGCTTAGAGTTTTAGATAGATTTGGATTTCACAATACTTTTATTAAAACAATACAGGCTCTTTATGATAGCCCAAGTGCAAGAATTAAAATTAACGGAGTAGTTTCAAAACCATTTTTGCTAGAAAGAGCAACAAGACAGGGATGTCCAATCAGCCCCCTTTTATTTGCGGTTTTCATCGAACCTTTGAGTCAGTGGATTATCCTGAATAATAATATCAAAGGAATAGTAATGAAAGGAGGGGAACAAAAGATTTCTTTATTTGCCGATGACGTATTGGTGTATTTGTCAGACCCTGAACAGTCTTTGTTACAGTTATTTTATGTTTTGGAACGATATGGATCCTTCTCTGGCTATAAGTTAAATGTTATAAAAACACAAATTCTTAGTTTCAAATATAGCCCCTCAGTAAAAGTAAGGGAAAAGTTTAATTTGAGGTGGGATGCTGAATCCATGAGATATCTGGGAATAAACATTCCAATAGATCTGACTAAACTGCACTTGCTTAACTACCTCCCATTGAACAATAAGATCAGGGAAGACATTAAGAGGTGGGACCTAATACCTTATCTTAATTTTGGATCTTGTATTGAATCGGTCAAAATGGTTATGTTACCGAGGCTGTTGTATCTCTTTCAATCACTTCCACTAGATATATCAGACCAACAATTTCAAGAATGGGATAAACATATCTCGAGGTATATTTGGCAGGGACAAAGACCAAGAATCAGATACCAGGGGTTACAACTGACCAAAAATAAAGGTGGGGTTGCACTCCCGTGCTTGAAAGACTATTATGCAGCTGCTCAGCTGAGAACATTAATTTATTGGTGCAACCCCGACTATTGTGCTAGATGGAAGGAGATTGAGATTGCGAAAACAGAGGAATTTCCGATTCAGGCTGCAATCGGAGATAAGGAGTTAACAAATAAGTTAATTAATTTGGGAAACTCATGGATTCGATTATCACTTCAGGTATGGAATAAGGTCGTTACCCAAAATCATCTGAGGGATGCTGTGAAGGTTTTGAGATGGTGCACGTTTGATCCAGATTTTGTACCAAAAAGACAGAACACTAGTTTTAAAAGATGGAGTTCTCAAGGTTTGACATCATATTGCACATTTTTACATAAGGGGTCTATGAACAGCTTTGAGAATCTGAAGAGGCAATTTGGTTTGAATAATGATGATTTCTATAGATACCTTCAAATTCGCCATTATATAGATCAAATACAAAAGGAATGTGCAGAAGTAAAATGGGATAATATTTTGTTAAATGTATTTATTGATGCTTACCATGGAGGCTCAAAACAGAAAACCATCTCAAAATTATACAAGGGTTTACGGCAGAGAAAAGGCAACTCACTGTATGTAAAACAGAAATGGGAAAGGGAAGGTAATCTGGTTCTAAAGGAAGAAACCTGGGAGAGCTTATGTGAGATACAATGGAAAACGTCAAGTTCAAATGTTTGGCGGGTGTTTTGCTGGAAAACCCTTATTAGGTTTTTTATTACACCAGTTCAAAAAAGGCATTACACAAATTCTTCTTCATGCTGGCGACAATGTGGGTGCCTTGAGGCAAACCATTTTTACATATTTTGGTCTTGTGTATCAGTGATCCTATTTTGGCAGGAGATTCATAAAGTTTTACAAAAAGTTTTTTATATGGATATTCCATTTAAATTTGAGTTTTTATATTTTGGTGCTTTACCAGTACAAAAAGCTTCTATTAAAGATAAGTATCTTTTCCAGATCTTAAGTGCTGCCAGCAGGAAAGCTATTACTAGGAAGTGGTTGAAACCTGGAAAACCTAATGTGGATGACTGGATTAACATTGTATATGATATTTTTAATGGTGGGAAAAATGGATGTTGTACATTATGCCCGTACGGCCATCATTTGTTTAAAGCGGATCTTTGTATCCTACTTCCGTGTCCTATCTCATTTTCCTTGATTTCATACCGCTCCAGAAGTAGTGATGAAATATTATAGAGGTATACCCCAAATGTTGGTTTTAGTTGTTTTTGTTTTTGTTTGTGTATGTAGTTAAGTTTTGGATATGATCAAATGTCCAGTAAGTCATTACCCATCCTTGTAGTACTTCCAATACCCGTGGTATGATTTATTTTGGGATATGCAGTATTTGTTAACTACGGAGGGTTTAAGGTGAATGAGAATGTGTATCATTGTGGAATGTATGGAACTGGAAAATCAAAATCAAAATAGAATTATAAAAAAAAGAAAGACTGGGTCGGCTGGGCTTGTATTCGCTGGAATTTAGAAGAATGAGAGGGGATCTTGTAGAAACATATAAAATTCTTAGAGGATTGGACAGGGTAGATGCAGGAAAAATGTTCCCGATGTTGGAGGAGTCCAGAACCAGGGGTCAAAGTTTGAGAATAAGGGGTCGGCCATTTAGTACTGAGATGAGGAAAAACCTTTTCACCCAGAGAGTTGTGAATCTGTGGAATTCTCTGCCACAGAAGGCAGTGGAGGCCAGTTCACTAGATGTTTTCAAGAGAGAGTTAGATTTAGCTCTTAGGGCTAAGGGAAATAAGGGATATGGGGAAAAATCCAGAGTACTGATTTTGGATGATCAGCCATGATCATATTGAATGGTGGTGCTGGCTCGAAGGGCCGAATGACCTACTCCTGCACCTATTTTCTATGTTTCTATAATCGAGCAATTATTTCTTCATTGTCGCAAAGTTTCAAGAGTTTTATTGTCATGTGTCTAGCGACGGAATAAATACTTGCAGCAGGCCAACAGATATGTTGATATATTACCCTGTAAAAAACCCCACAATAAACCATGATGTACTTACTTCTGTGTTTATCTTCATCTTACCATCCGCCAAGAAGCAAATGGCCCTTCCTGATGGAGCAATGACTCACTTGTGACGTCTCCTAATTCAATGAGCTGCCAATAGACAATAGACAATAGGTCCCGGAGGAGTACATTCGGCCCTTCGAGCCAGCATCGCCATTCAATGTGATCATGGCTGATCATTCTCAATCAGTACCCCGTTCCTGCCTTCTCCCCATACCGCCTGACTCCGCTATCCTCAAGAGCTCTCTCTAGCTCTCTCTTGAATGCATTCAGAGAATTGGCCTCCACTGCCTTCTGAGGCAGAGAATTCCACAGATTCACAACTCTCTGACTGAAAAAGTTTTTCCTCCTCTCAGTTCTAAATGGCTTACCCCTTATTCTTAAACGGTGGCCCCTTGTTCTGGACTCCCCCAACATTGGGAACATGTTTCCTGCCTCTAACGTGTCCAACCCCTTAATAATCTTATACGTTTCGATAAGATCTCCTCTCATCCTTCTAAATTCCAGTGTATACAAGCCTAGTCGCTCCAGTCTTTCAATATATGACTGTCTCGCCATTCCGGGAATTAACGTAGTAAACCTACGCTGCACGCCCTCCATAGCAAGAATATCCTTCCTCAAATTTGGAGACCAAAACTGCACACAGTACTCCAGGTGCGGTCTCACTAGGGCCCTGTACAACTGCAGAAGGACCTCTTTGCTCCTATACTCAACTCCTCTTGTTATGAAGGCCAACATTCCATTGGCTTTCTTCACTGCCTGCTGTACCTGCATGCTTCCTTTCAGTGACTGATGCACTAGGACACACAGATATCGTTGGAAGATCCCTTTTTCTAACTCAGATTCCTATTAAGTCCTTCCCCCATAATCTTAACCCTATGTCCTCTGGTCACCGATTCACTCACTGTTGTTAAACAGGTTTCAAAAATGCAGTCAACGCTGCCGCAATCTCTTCGCTTGCCACGCCCAATATCCTGGAATATGTTGCAACAGACATGGCGAAATACCACTTGGGCATCTTACAACTCAGCGGTATGAATATTAATCTCAATAACTTCAAGTAACCCTTGCGTAGGAAGGAACTGCAGATGCTGGTTTAAACCGAAGATAGACAGAAAATATTGGATTAGCTCAGCGGGACAGGCGGCCTCTCTGGATAGAAGAAATGGATGAGGATTCGGGTCTAGACCCTTCTTCAGACTGAAGTCAGGGGAGAGGGAGATACAGATATAAGGTAATGTAAGGTGTGAAAACGAGACAAAGGGGTTGGAGATCAAGGAATATGTGGAATCAAAGCAAACAGAGACAAAATGTAATCGGAGACAGTCAGACTGGTTGGAGAACTGGGAAGGGGGAGGGTTCGAGAGAGAGGGAAAGCAAGGGTTACTTGAATTTAGCGAAGTCAATATTCATACCGCTGGGGTGAAAGCTGCCCAAGCGAAATAGGAAGTGCTGTTCCTCCAAACCCTCACTCTGACAGTGGAGGAGGCCCAGGACAGAAAGGTCAGAGTGGGAATGGGAGGGGGAGCTAAAGTGTTTAGCAACTGGGAGATCAGGTAGGCAGAGGCGGACTGAAGAAGGGTCTCGACCCGAAACGTCAGACATTCCTTCTGTCCAGTGATGCTGCCTGTCCCGCTGAGTTACTCCAGCATTGTGTGTATATCTGCGGTTTAAAGCAGCATCTGTAGTTCCTTCCTCCACATCAGTTCAGATATTGAACCTTTGTTACCACCGTACTCTATCCGTACTCTATTGCCTCGTCAGTCTAGGATAATCTCTCTCAGTGCAGTTGCGACATTTTCTATCATCTGTGGCACAGTTCGACCACATCTTTAACACCCCTCCCTATCACATCGGAAACACCTGGATCCTGATTCGTTGAGCTATCTGTCCTTCGCCTCTTATCAACCATGTCTTTGCAATGCCTTCAACATCAGAGATCCATTTAGTAATCGCGACCATACATTCACCCGCTTCACTGCATTGAAATCAGTAGCTTTTAGCACATCAACCCCATTGTGTTCATGAAACCGGCCTTGCATGTCCGTACTTTCAAATGCATTTGTTCCATTCTCCACATTGTCCTCAATCTCCCTCTTACTGACCTACAAGGAACCATGGCGAGTGGTGCTCAAGAGAATTCGAAAGTGTGTTACACATACGTTGAATCAAGAGGGTATCAATGGAGAGAGGGTGACACCTGTTGGACATAGGAGTTAATTCGCGTCTGAAGTGCCTCACCAGCTCGGTATTAAAGGTATCACAAAATGCTGGAGTAACTCAGCGGGTCAGGCAGCATTTCTGGAGAGAAGGAATGGGTGATGTTTCGGGTCGAGACCCTTCTTCAGACTGATGATTCCTTTCCCCTGCAACCACAGGAGATGCAACACCTGTTCTTTACCTCCCCCATCAACTCCATCCATGGACCCAAACAGTCTTTCCAGGTGAGACAGAGGTTCACCTGCACCTCCTCCAACCTCATTTATTGTATCTGCTGCTCTAGAAGTCAACTTCTTTACATCGGCGAAACCAAACGCAGGCTCGGCGATTGTTTCGCTCAACACCCTCGCTCAGTCCGCCTTAACCAACCTGATCTCCCAGTGGCTGAGCACTTCAACTACACCTCCCACTCCCAGTCTGACCTTTCTGGCATGGGCCTCCTCCAGTGCCATAGTGAGGCCCACCAGAAATTGGAGGAACAGCACCTCATATTTCACTTGGGCAGCTTGTAGCCCTGCGGTATGAACATTGACTTCTCCAACTTTAGATAGTTCCTCTGTCCCTCTCTTCCCCTCCCCCTTCCCAGTTCTCCCTCTATTTTCCTGTCTCCACCTATATACTTCCTTTGCCCCGCCATCCCGACATCAGTCTGAAGAATGGTCCCGACCAGAAACGTCACCCATTCCTTCTCTCCTGAGATGCTGCCTGACCCGCTGAGTTACTCCTGCATTTTGTGAATAAATACCTTCGATTCCAGTATTAAGTATACCCTTTACATATAACTGATACTTCAATATCTCCAATAGGCTTTTTTTTTAGGTTTTACCTCTCGTAATGCCATCGGGCACTTCCGTGAACACCGTGTTCAACAAAAATGGGTGATCGAACTTTTCAACGGCCAGGGCACCCTCTGCTACTGACAGCGTCAGGGTTTCATCACTCACACTGCATTAATTAAACAACTAGTTAGAAGACCAACGTCCAACGTTTCCTGAGTTATATTCCAAAAACAACACAGTGAGCCTCACCTCCTCTTCCAAAGAGTTTCCTCCTGAAATACATAGCAACAGAAAGACCAATTAATTTCGACATCGTGACAGCAGGAAGTTCAGCCAAATTGTTACAATTTGCCAACAGATCCCGGCTTCCAATGCTGGTGTAGCTTCTCGACCCAGAACATCTACCAACCTTTACCCCCACCTCTTTGTATTCACTGGAGTTTAGAAGAATGAGAGGGGATCTTATAGAAACATGTAAAATTATAAAAGGATTGGACAAGCTAGATGCAGAAAAAATGTTCCCAATGTTGGGCGAGTCCAGAACCAGGGGCCGCAGTCTCAGAATAAAGGGGAGGCCATTTAATATCGAGGTGAGAAGAAACTTTTTCACCCAGAGATTTGTGAATTTGTGGAATTCTCTGCTTTTGCGGTTGCAGCTCCTAGACTGTGGAACAGCATCCCTCTCCCCATCAGAACTGCCCCCCTCCATCGACTCCTTTAAGTCCAGGCTCAAAACCTATTTCTACTCCCTAGTGTTTGAGGCCCTCTGAGGGGGCGCTGTGAACTGTTTATGTATGTGCTGTTATCTTTGTGTGCCATTGTATGTTCGTTTCTTAGTACCTGAACTGATGTGCGGCACTTTGGTCAATGTGGGTTCTTTTTAAATGTGCTATACAAATAAAATTGACTTGACTTGACTTGACCGAGGGCAGTAGAAGCCAAATCACTGGATGGATTTAAGAGAGAGTTTGATAGAGCTCTGGGGGCTAGTGGAATCAAGGGATATGGGGAGAAGGTAGGCACGGGTTATTGATTGTGGACAATCAGCCATGATCACAATGAATGGCGGTGCTGGCTCGAAAGGCTGAATGGCCTCCTCCTGCACATATTTTCCATGTTTCTATGCTTGCAAAAGTTATTTCGCCAGCTTGTGAGGAGATATTACGTGAGTCTGCGTGAGAATTAGGCCCAGTTAACATGGAAAAATATTACTAGCTCAGTGTCATACCTGCTGATCCAGAGTAGAGAGCAGCTGTGCTTGTGTAAGGAAAGCAGTAACTATGGCCCTGGAACAAACGCACCATTTATTCAGAGACACAAGACATGGCGGATTTGGGAGCAGGCATGTACCGATGATGCTTCGGTACCAGAGCCTTCTTGTGTCTTGTGGAGTAGAGTGGGTAGAGCTGGAAAAGAGGGGCAAGGGGAAGGACACAGGGCAAGTCTTGGCAATTGACAGGTGGATTCGGCTGAGGAAGGACGTTGGTGAGATGGGCGGAGATATCCACCGCCGTGGAGATGGGGACAAAAAAGGCCTCAGGATTGGAATATGTTCAGGATGAAAGATGGTGAATAGAACAAAATGCTTGTCAAAATTTACCGTTGGAATCACTCCCATTCTTGACTGAAATGGCACAGAGGAGGCTGAGGGTGGGTAATGACTGGATCAAGGGAACATTGAAAATATGGTCAGAAGTAGGAAAGAAATTAAAACTGGCGAATTCCATTTGTACGGCCCCTAAAATAGCGATAAACCCAGATTTTTTACCATCTACTATGGACTCAGGGTATAACAATTGGTCAAACAAGGGGTTATTATATATCGCACAAGTGTTTAATGGACAGATCATGAAGTCATTCGAACAACTTGCACAGGAATTTAATCTACCAGCTCATGACTTTTTTATAAATTCCTACAACTACGGCATTACCTTCAGAAACATAAGGAATGGGAGAATATTTGTAAAAAACCATCCAAATTAGAGGAACTGTTACGTATAAGAAAATAACTGCAGATGCCGGTACAAATCGAAGGTATTTATTCACAAAATGCTGCAGTAACTCAGCAGGTCAGGCAGCATCTCAGGAGAGAAGAAATGGGTGACGTTTTAGGTCGAGACCCTTCTTCAGACTGATGTCACGGGGGGGCGGGACAAAGGAAGGATATAGGTGGAGACAGGAAGATCGAGGGAGATCTGGGAAGGAGGAGGGGAAGGGAGGGACAGAGGAACTATTTAAAGTTGGAGAAGTCGATGTTCATACAACTGGGCTGCAAGCTGCCCAGGTGAAATATGAGGCGCTGTTCCTCCAATTTCCGGTGGGCCTTACTATGGCACTGGAGGAGGCACATGACAGAAAGGTCAGACTGGGAATGGGAGGGGGAATTGAAATGCTCGGCCACCGGGAGATCAGTTTGGTCAATGCGGAACGAGCACAGGTGTTGAGCGAAGCGATCGCCGAGCCTGCGCTTGGTTTCGCCGATGTGAATAAGTTGACATCTGAGCAGCGGAAGCAATAGATGAGGTTGGAGGAGGTGCAGGTGAACCTTTGTCTCACCTGGAAAGACTGTTTGGGGCCTTGGATGGAGTTGAGGGGGAGGGTAAAGGGACAGGTGTTGCATCTCCTGTAGTTGCAGGGGAAAGTGCCCGGGGACGAGGTGGTTTGGTTAGGAAGGGACGAGTGGACCAGGGAGTTACGGAGGGAACGGTCTCTGCGGAACGCAGAAAGGGGAGGGGATGGGAAGATATGGCCAGTGGTGGGGTCCCGTTGTAAGTGACGGAAATGTTGGCGGATGATTTGTTGGATCCGCTGGCTGGTGGGGTGGAAGGTGAGGACGAGGGGGATTCTGTCCTTGTTGCGAGTTGGGGGAGGGGGAGCAAGAGCGGAGCTGCGGGATGTAGAAGAGACCCTAGTGAGAGCTTCATCTATAATGGAAGAGGGGAAGCCCCGTTTCCTGAAGAATGAGGACATCTCTGACGCCCTAGTGTGAAACACCTCATCCCGGGCGCAGATGCGGCGTAGACGGAGGAATTGGGGGTAGGGGATAGACTTTATACAGGGGACCGGGTGGGAAGAGGAACTGTTAATGTCATTTTCAGAGGAAGAGACAAAAAAAGGAGTTATATCAAAAATGTATAAAATAATACAACATGAATCAAATGATAACAATATGGATGTCAAAGAAAAATGGGGGTTGGAAACAAATATTATAATAACAGATGAAAAATGGGAGGAATCATTCAAAGGAGGACATAAATTAACCAACAGTCCAACATGGAGGGAATTTGATTGGAAGGTGAAAATGCGGTATTTTAACACTCCATCTATAACATCAAAATATAGTAACACATCTGAGCTATGTTGGAGGGACTGTGGAATGGTGGGGGTCTTCACACATATATTTTGGGATTGCCCAAAGCTCTTGGAGTTCTGGAAGTGTGTTCAAAAGGAGATTGAACAGATGTTGGCCATTAATTTCACTTTAGATCCAGCACTCTGTATACTGGCTATACTCCCTGACAATATGAAAGATGGAGAGTTAATTTATCCACTGAGAATTCTACTTTTGATAGCAAAAAAAATGATGACAGTTTTCTGGTAGAAGCCACAACCCCCCCCCCCCCCCCAGCATAACGCAATGGAGAGGCAGGGTAAAAAAAATCTTTGTCATGGAGAAAATCACAGCAAAAATACAGTTGAAGACAGACGTTTGTTAAAAGATGGCCACCATTAATACAGGCGATGCCAGAACTCTAGTCACCTTTCACTTTTATTTTTATTTTTATTTTTTTTAATTAATTTTTTTTAAAAACTTATTGGTATTTATTTTTACTTATATTACACCTGTTCATCGTTGGGTTAATACCACAGTCTGAAGAAGGGTCTCGACCCGAAACGTCACCCATTCCTTCTCTCCCGAGATGCTGCCTGACCTGCTGAGTTACTCCAGCATTTTGTGAATAAATACCTTCGATTTGCACCAGCATCTGCAGTTATTTTCTTATAATAATAATAATAATAATGCATTACATTTATATAGCGCTTTTCAAACTCTCAAAGACGCTTTACAGGGATTTCTAGAACATACAGAAGTGAATAAATAGATAAATAAGTAAACGAACAGAGAAAGGAGACAGAAGGTGAGGTGATCTTCAGTGGTTGAAGGCAGTGCTGAAGAGGTGAGACTTCAGTGATGTTTTGAATGTGGTGAGTGAGGAGGAGTCTCTGACGGTTTGGGGTAGTGAGTTCCATAGGGTGGGAGCAGCGATGGAGAAAGCCTTGTCCCCCCAGGATCTGAGTTTGGTCCTGATAGGGGGCGGACAGGAGATTGGCAGCAGCAGAGCGGAGGGTGCAGGTGGGAGTGTGCCTGAGGAGGAGGTCAGTCAGGTAGGATGGGGCCAGGTTATGGAGGGCTTTGTAGTTCATGAGGAGGATTTTGTATTGGATTCTCTGGGGGATGGGGAGCCAGTGGAGTTTGTAAAGGACGGGGGTGATATGGTTACGGATCGGGGAGTGGGTGAGGAGACGGGCAGCGGAGTTTTGAATGTATTGAAGTTTACTGATGATTTTTGAGGGTGAGCCATAGAGGAGGCTGTTGCAGTAGTCCAGACGGGAGGTGATGAAGGCGTGGATGAGGGTTTCTGCAGCTGTGAAGGAGAGGGATGGACGGAGACGGGCAATGTTTTTGTGGTGGAAGAAGGCTGTCTTTGTGATGTGTTTGATGTGTTTGTCGAAGGAGAGGGTTTGATCAAAGATGATTCCAAGATTCCGGATGTGAGGGGAGGTGGATACTGGGAGACCATCAATATTGAGGATGAAGTTTTGGGTGGATTTGGTGAGCGTTTTTGGACCAATGATGATGATTTCAGATTTGCTGCAGTTGAGTTTGAGGAAATTTTTTGAAGCCAAGATTTTATTTCAGTGATGCAGTTTGTCAGTGTAGAGTGTGTGGTGGGGGAGATTGACTTGGTGGAGATGAGGAGCTGGATATCATCGGCGAAGCAGTGGAAGTTGAGACCATGACGGCGGATTAATTGACAAAGGGGGAACAGGTAGAGGATGAAGAGGAGGGGGCCAAGGACTGAGCCTTGGGGGACACCTTGGGGGAGGGGAGCGGTGGGGGATTTACAGTTGTTAATGGAGATGAACTGGTGCCTGTCAGAGAGGTAAGATTTGAACCAGGATAGGGCTGTGCCGGTGATGTGAAAGGAGGATTCAAGTCGGGTGAGGAGAATGGAGTGATTAATGGTGTCAAAGGCGGCGCTGAGGTCAAGTAGGATGAGGATGTTGAGGTTGCCAGCGTCGGAGGAGAGGAGAATGTCGTTTGTGATTTTGAGGAGCGCAGTTTCAGTACAGTGGTTGGAGCGGAATCCAGATTGGAAAGTTTCATACAGGTTATTGGTAGAGAGGTGGTATTTGAGTTGGGAAGCTACAGCACGTTCCAAAACTTTGGACAGAAATGGTAGGTTGGAGATTGGTCTGAAGTTGTTTGGGATGTCAGGGTTGAGACCAGGTTTTTTCAGAATGGGGGTGACAGCAGCGATTTTGAGGGATGGCGGGACGATGCCAGTGGACAGGGAGGAGTTTATTGTTGCAGTGATAAGTGGAGAGAGAGCAGGAAGGCAGGCCTTGACAAAGCTGGAGGGGATGGGGTCCAGAAAGCAGGTGGCAGTTTTTATTCCTGTGAAGAGGTCAGAGAGGTCGGTGGTGGAGATTGGGGAGAACTGAGGCAGGGGCTGACAGGATAAGGGGGGGCAGGTGGTTTGAGGGGGAGCAGGTGCGTTGGTGGTTAAGGTGCTGTCGATGCTGTCTATTTTGCTTTGGAAGAATGAAAGGAAAGTGGTGCATTTGTCAACTGTGAATGATTGGGAGATGGTGTCCAGGGGGCTGAGGAGTTTGTTTATTGTAGAGAAGAGTGTTTTGGGGTTTCCGGAGCCAGAGTGAATTATTTGAGAGTAGTAGGTGGAGTGGGCATGGGAGAGGGCATCTTTATAGTGCTGTATGTGGTCTTTGTAGGCTTGGGAGTGAATTGTGAGACCTGTTTTGTTGCGGAGTCTTTCAAGTTGACGGGCATGAGTTTTCATCACGCGGAGTTCAGGGGTAAACCAGGGAGCAGAGTGGGTGAAGGAAACTGTTTTGGTTTTTATAGGTGCAAGCTGGTCGAGGCAGGAGGAGAGAGTGCGGTTGTAGTAGTCAGTGAGGTCAGAGGGGCTGTGGAGGTCAACGAAGGGAGAGGCGGACATTATTTCAGAGAGGGAGGATGAGAGCGAGGTAGGTGAAACAGAGTTCAGCTTGCGGAAGTTTATTTGACGATGATACAAAGCTGGGTGGTAGTGTGAACTGTGAGGAAGATGCTATGAGGTTGCAGGGTTACTTGGACAGGTTGTGTGAGTGGGCGGATGCATGGCAGATGCATTTTAATGTGGATAAGTGTGATGTTATCCACTTTGGTGGTAAGAATAGGAAGGCAGAGTATTATCTGAATGGTGTCAAGTTAGGAACAGGTGACGTACAACGAGATCTGAGTGTCCTAGTGCATCAGTCACTGAAAGGAAGCATGCAGGTACAGCAGGCAGTGAAGAAAGCCAATGGAATGTTGGCCTTCATAACAAGAGGAGTTGAGCATAGGAGCAAAGAGGTCCTTCTGCAGTTGTACAGGGCCATAGTGAGACCGCACCTGGAGTACTGTGTGCTCCATATTCTAGCTATTGAGGGCATGCAGCGTAGATTTACTAGGTTAATTCCCGGAATGGCGGGACTATCATATGTTGAAAGACTGGAGCGACTAGGCTTGTATACACTGGAATTTAGAAGGATGAGAGGAGATCTTATCGAAACGTATAAGATCCTTAAGGGGTTGGACACGTTAGAGGCAGGAAACATGTTCCCAATGTTGGGGGATTCCAGAACAAGGGGCCACAGTATAAGAATAAGGGGTAGGCCATTTAGAACTGAGATGAAGAAAAACTTTTCCAGTCAGAGTGTTGTGAATCTGTGGAATTCTCTGCCTCTTGGCTCGAAGGGCCGAATGGCCTCCTCCTGCACCTATTGTCTATTGTCTATTGACCAGTGAGGCCCGTCTTGGAGTCGCGGTGCAGTATTAATGTAAACGGATGGTTAATGATTAGCCTTGACTCGATGGGCCGAAGGGCCACCTAGACTTGACACTGACATCTCCTGAAAAAGGAGGTGTAAAAATTCTGCCGGCAGGTCGCTTCTTTCCTAAAGCAACTTCAGATGGAAACTGAAATAGAGGGCAGTGGAAGCCAAATCACTGGATGGATTTAAGAAAGAGTTAGATAGAGCTCCAGGGGCTAGTGGCATCATGGGATATGGGGAGAAGGCAGGCACGGGTTATTGATTGTGGATAATCAGCCATGATCACAATGAATGACGGTGCTGGCTCAAAGGGCCGAGTGGCCTCCTCCTGCACCTATTGTCTATTGCTTATTGTAAGAGCCACATACGATAAAGTTCAGATGCGGCACGGTAGCGCAGCGGTAGAGTTGCTGCTTTACAGTGAATGCAGCGCCGGAGACTCGGGTTCGATCCTGACTACGGGTGCTGCACTGTAAGAAGTTTGTATGTTCTCCCCGTGACCTGCGTGGGTTTTCTCCGAGATCTTCGGTTTCCTCCCACACTCCAAAGACGTACAGGTATGTAGGTTAATTGGCTAGGTAAATGTAAAAATTGTCCCTAGTGGGTGTAGGATACTGTTAGTGTGCGGGGATCGCTGGGCGGCACGGAATTGGTGGGCCAAAAGGCCTGTTTCCGGCCGAAGGCAGCTGTCCTCCACTATCACCCTGAGTACCGGCACACCACAGGGCTGTGTTCTGAGCCCCATGCTATACTCCCTCTTCACACCCGCTGTAGAGCTTTCCTTTCTTCAGGTACCTCAGCTGCACGGAGGCAGAAAGGAAAGCTCTACAGCGGGTAGTCCATAGAGCTCAGAGGGCCATCGGAACACAGCTACCAGACTTGGAGGGCATCTACAACACACGATGCCTCAGAAAAGCCACCAGCATCCACAAAGACTCTTCACACCCCTGCAACAGTCTGTTCGAACTCCTTCCATCGGGCAGACGATACAAGGCCTTCTATGCGCGCACCTCCAGACTCAGGAACAGCTTCATCCCCAGGGCCATAGCTGCTATGAACCGGTCCTGCTGAGCCGGATGGCCACAACGCATAGATCAACTTGCACTTTACCCTGTCCAAATCTGTTTCGTTTCGTTGGGTTGCTGCTGTCTAAATTACCAAAATTATTGCATCGTATGGGAGGCGCATTCCCAATCTCGTTGTACCCCTGGGTACAATGACAATAAAGATATATTGTATTGTATTGTATTGTATTGTATTGTATTGTATATATATGATATGATATGAGATGTTTGAGCGCCGCAAGACATGAACAAAATGTACACATACGTTTTTATTGTTACATACACATTTTGTTACAATTTTTTAATATACATATTAAGAAATGCATGTAAGCAATAATATTTATTCATGTATGCAGTTTTTTAAACTGTTAATTTGTATTAGTTTCAGTAATCACAAAGTACACATATATACCAAATGTTTTCAAAATCTTGACTGATGATTGTTTTAACTATATTGAGCGTATAATGAACTACGGGAAATACGGTAATGAACTACGGGAACCTCTAAGAAAAATGTGCGAATTTGCATTGAAGTAACATAAAATTAGACTGCCAAAACTAAAACTAAAAAGGAAAACATTATATTTTTAATGATATTTATTTGTCTTAGTAAATATCAGGTTAAAACATGGAGGAAAATATGTTTAAAAAAAGCAAACCAATAAAATTAGAGATATTTTAATCAGATACCACCTTACAAAATTACAGTCTTGTCATAATATTTTTATGACAAACAGACAATGCTACAAATATCAGGCTATTAAAGCCGCTATTTACTGCTAGTAGTGGTTTTGTGGGTAACCTCCTTACCCATGACCTCAGTCTTCTGACATTCCTCTGTAACCCTTGCTGACCTGAAATGTCTTTAATCCCTCTGCCTCCCACCATTCCCTCCCCCAGCACTAAAGAACAATGCCTCACTCAGATTTAGCATTAAAATCAGGATTTAAATTCTTAAATATTTTTACTAACCATGAACATTAAACTTACGTTTTACTCCAATGGGGTCCCAATTCATACCCAGTAAATAATTATAAAGCTTGACATTTTTTCTTATTTACCTTTTCTTATTTCTTATTTGTAGACTATTGTCTACAAATAACATTCATTCCTCAGACGGCAGCGTGCGCAGTGGACACTCCCATTTTGAACCAGGAAGTGCCGGAGTAAAGATGGCTGCGAAAGACCAGGTCGAGAGTTGGACCGAGGAGGCAGTTTGTCCCATCTGCCTGGATTTCTTCACCGATCCGGTGGCACTGGAGTGCGGCCACTACTTCTGCCGCTCCTGCATCACGCAGAGTTGGGACCGGGAGGCGAGAAACTCCTGCCCGGAATGTAGAGAGCAGTTTGTAGACCGCACCCTCAGGGTGAGTCGGGCCTTGGCGAGACTGGCTGAGAAAGCTCGAACACTGAGCCTGAATCCGCCTCGCAAAGAAAGTAAACTTCGCTGCGAGGAACACGATGAAGAACTGAAGCTGTTTTGCGAAACTGATCAGAAACTGATCTGCTTGATCTGCAGAGACGCGCAGGAACACAAGTCTCACAACTTCATGCCGCTTCGGGAAGCTGTTGAAATGCGCAAGGTAAAATAAAACTCACTATGGCCACTCGTTCACCTGCTTGATTCGTCATTGTCTAACCCCCTTTGCTCTCTGATCCCAGGATCAGGTTAAATCTTCCGTACAATCTCTCACCAAAAAGAAGTCAGAGTTGGAGGAAATGGAGCGGCTGCAGAAGGGGAAGATTTCCGGAGTTCGGGTAAGGCCACTCTGTGCGGAGTTTCTGGTATTGTGTAGTTTTTCCCCCATTTAATGCATAAGGGATAGACTGGATAAATTTGCTGCTGTAATAGATAATAGACAATAGGTGCAGGAGGCCCATCGAGCCAGCACCGCCCTCCAATGTGATCATGGCTGATCATTCACAATCAGTACCCCGTTCCATACCCCATAACTCTGCTATCATTTAGAACTCTATCTAGCTCTCTCTTGAATACATTCAGAGAATTGGCCTCCACTGCCTTCTGAGGCATAGAATTCCACAGATTCACAACTCTGACAGAAAATGATTTTCCTCATCTCCGTTCTAAGTGGCCTACCCCTTATTCTTAAACTGTGGCCCCTGATTCTAGACTCCCCCAACATTGGGACCATGTTTCCTGCCTCTAATGTGTCCAACCCCTTAATAATCTTATATGTTTCGATAAGATCCCCTCTCATCCAGTGTATACAAGCCTAGTCGCTCCAGTCTTTCAACATACGACAGTCCCGCCATTCCGGGAATTAACCCAGTAAACCTACGCTGGACGCCCTCAATAGCAAGAATATCCTTCCTCAAATTTGGAGACCAAAACTGCACACCATACTCCAGGTGCGGTCTCACTAGGGCCCTGTACAACTGCGGAAGATCCACTTTGCTCCTATACTCAACTCCTCTTGTTATGAAGGCCAACATTCCATTGGCTTTCTTCACTGCCTGCTGTACCTGCATGCTTCCTCTCAGTGACTGATGCACTAGGACACCCAGATCTCGTTGTACGTCCCCTTTTCCTAACTTGACACCATTCAGACAATAACCATTCAGACAATAATCTGCCTTCCTATTCTTACCACCAAAGTCTCACACTTATCCACATTAAACTGCATCTGCCATGCACCCGCCCACTCACACAACCTGTCCAAGTCATCCTGCAACCTCATAGCATCTTCCTCACAGTTCACACTACCACGCAGCTTTGTCTCATCTGCAAATTTGCTAATGGTACTTTTAATCCCTTCATCCAAGTCATGAATGTATATTGTAAATAGCTGCGGTCCCAGCACCGAGCCTTGCGGTACCACACTAGTCACTGCCTGCCATTCTGAAAAGGACCCATTTATCCCCACTCTTTGCTTTCTGCCTGTCAACCAATTTTCTATCCATGTCAGTACCCTACCCCCAATACCATGTGCTCTAATTTTGCCCACTAATCTCCTATGTGGGACCTTGTCCACTCTGTGCGGAGTTTCTGGTGTTGTGTAGTTTGTCCCCCATTTTATGCATAAGGGTAGCGCATGAATGAATGGGCGCAATAAACTGGAGCAACTCGGTGGGTCAGGCAGCATCTCTGGTGTTTAGGAATGGGTGACGTTTCTGGTCGAGATCCTCATTCCGAATTAGAGTCTCGGGAAAAGTGATGTGCGGGCGAATATTTGATATAATGGATTACTGTGGTAGCTCTGCGAACCGCCTTAGACTTTGAATAATCACCGATTATGTAAGGAAGTATTTATTCACAAAATGCTGGAGTAACTCAGCAGGTCAGGCAGCATCTCAGGAGAGAAGGAATGGGTGACGTTTCGGGTCAAGACCCTTCTTCAGACTGATGTCAGGGCGGCGGGACAAAGGAAGGATATAGGTGGAGACAGGAAGATAGAGGGAGATTTGGGAAGGGGGAGGGGAAGAGAGGGACAGAGGAACTATCTAAAGTTGGGGAAGTCAATGTTTATACCACTGGGCTGCAGGCTGCCCAGGCGAAATATGAGGTGCTGTTCCTCAAATTTCCGGTGGGCCTCACTATGGCACTGGAGGAGGCCCATGACAGAAAGGTCAGACTGGGAGGGGGAGTTGAAGTGCTCAGCCATCGGGAGATCAGATTGGTTAACTCGGACCGAGCGCAGGTGTTGAATCGAAGCGATCGCCGAGCCTGAGTTTGATAGAGGTTTTAAAAATTTTAAGAGGGATGGACAGAGTTGACGTGGGTAGGCTTTTCCCTTTGAGAGTGGGGAAGATTCCAACAAGGGGACATAACTTCAGAATTAAGGGACAAAAGTTTAGGGGTAACATGAGGGGTAACTTCTTTACTCAGAGGGTGGTGGCTGTGTGGAATGAGCTTCCGGTGGAAGTGGTGGAGGCCGGCTCGATTTTATTATTTAAGAGTAAATTGGATAGGTATATGGATGGGAGGGGATTGGAGGGTTATGGTCTGAGAGCAGGTAGATGAGATTAGGTCAGAGAAAGTGGTCGGCGTGGACTGGTAGGGCCGAACGGGCCTGTTTCCGTGCTGTAATTGTTATATGGTTATATGGTTTCGCCGATGTAAATAGGTTGCCATCTGGAGCAGCGGAAAAAATAGCTGAAATTTTGTGAAATTTCGCCTGGGCAGCCTGCAGCCCAGTGGTATGAACATTGACTTCTCCAACTTTAGATAATTCCCCTGTCCCTCTCTTCCCCTCCCCCTTCCCAGATCTCCCTCTGTCTTCCTGTCTCCACCTATATCCTTCCGTTGTCCCATTTGTTTCAGGAAAATGTGAGAGAATTTGATTGATTAGATAATTCTGAGAACCGGACGCTGATGGGCTATATAGTCACTTATTCAGTAAACAAACACAAAACAGAAATATATTATGTTAATCTTCAGCATTCATTTGACAGGAAGAGTCACACAGCCTTCAGTACCATGTCACATCCCAGTTTGCTGAACTGCACCAGATTATCACTGAGAAAGAAAAGTACTTCCTCAAAGATGTACGCGAAGATGAGGAGCGGATTCTAAATCTAATGGAGAAAAATCTTCGGGAGATTCAAGAGAATTTAAATTCTATCCAGGAGGAACTCCTGCGTTTACAGGAACGGATGGAACAAAAAGACAGCGTGAAATTTCTAATGGTAAGGCAGTCGACTTAAATTTGCTTCTATAAATGTGCACCGTCACAAAATGCCGTCTGATATATTTGAAACAAATTAAACTATGTTGTCTATTGTCTATGCATCTGCAGATCCTTCCTACACATCACGAACATCATATTCAATAGACAAGAGACAACAAGTGCAGAAGCAGACCATACAGCCCTTCGAGCCAGCAACTCCATTCAATGTGATCATGGCTGATCATTCTCAATCAGTACCCCGTTCCTGCCTTCTCCCCATACCCCCTGACTCTGCAATCCTTAAGAGCTCTGTCTAGCTCTCTTGAAAACATCCAGAGAATTGGCCTCCACTGCCATCTGAGGCAGAGAATTCCACAGACTCACAACTCTCTGACTGAAAAAGTACAACCTGTCCAGACTATCCTGTCAGCATCGTGTAATTTTCAGAATAATTTTTATACTTCCTACATCGGTTCTATTTCTGCAATATCATTATTCTTCTCTGTGTGTCAGTGGGGGTGAGATTGGACAAATGGGAATTTTTAACACATAATAATCTGGGTGAAATTCGCGCTCTCAGTAGTTCCGTCTGGGTCAATTCAGTCTTGTGTTTTATTTATTTCAGGAGGAAGCTGTTCGCAAGCGAAGGTAGGGCATGTTCTTCACTGAAACTCTGCATGAAACATATTTCCTCATAAACATCAATGCACAATTTGTAATCAGCTATTTAATATTTGCAGGATTAGTGATGAGGTGAAATCATTGTCAGTGACAGATGGTGCCATAACGGCTGAAAAATTCAACCACCTCTTTTTGTTGAAGGCAGTGCTGATAGAAACGTTTGACTCCATTAAACAAGGTAAAACATATGGACTTATTTCACTTGGTTTGTGGGACACATTAATGTTTTTATGTGATGCAAAGATTGGTCAGGATAAAGCACTGAACGGTAATTGGTGTTTCATTCATGCACCAACCCACTGACTGAGAAGCCTCACGCACACATGGTCAGCTGGAGATGTTAGATCCTGGAACACATGCAACACAGGAGCATGATAGACAATAGACAATAGGTGCAGGAGGAGGCCATTCGGCCCTTCGAGCGAGCACCGCCATTCAATGTGATCATGGCTGATCATTCTCAATCAGTACCCCGTTCCTGCCTTCTCCCCATACCCCCTGACTCCGCTATCCTAAGAGCTCTATCTAGCTCTCTCTTGAATGCATTCAGAGAATTGGCCTCCACTGCCTTCTGAGGCAGAGAATTCCATAGATTCACGATTCTCTTACTGAAAATGTTTTTCCTCATCTCAGTTCGAAATGGCCTACCCCTTATTCTTAAACTGTGGCCCCTTGTTCTGGACTCCCCCAACATCGGGAACATGTTTCCTGCCTCTATCGTGTCCAACCCCTTAATAATTTTATAAGTTTCGATAAGATCCCCTTTCATCCTTCTAAATTCCAGTGTATATAAGCCTCGTCGCTCCAGTCTTTGAACATATGACAGTCCCGCCATTCCGGGAATTAACCTAATAAACATACGCTGCACGCCCACAATAGCAAGAATATCCTTCATCAAATTTGGAGACCAAAACAGCACACAATACTCCAGGTGCGGTCTCACTCGGGCCCTGTACAACTGCAGAAGGACCTCTTTGCTCCTATACTCATCTCCAGGCCAACATTCCATTGGCTTTCTTCACTGCCTGCTGTACCTGCATGCTTCCTTTCAGTGAATGATGCACTAGGACACCCAGATCTCGTTGTACGTCCCCTTTTTCTAACATGACACCATTCAGATAATACTCTGCCTCACTATTCTTACCACCAAAGTGGATAACCTCACACTCATCCACATTAAACTGCATCTGCCATGTATCCGCCCACTCACACAACCTGTCCAAGTCACCCTGCAACCTCATAGCATCTTCCTTACATTTCACACTACCACCCGGCTTTGTATCATCTGCAAATTTGCTAATAGTACTTTTAATCCCTTCATCCAAGTCATTAATGTATATTGTAAATAGCTGCGGTCCCAGCACCGAGCCTTGTGGTACCCCACTAGTTACTGCGTGCCATTCTGAAAGGGACCCATTTATCCCCACTCTTTGCTTTCTTTCTGTCAACCAATTTTCTATCCATGTTAGTACCCTACCTCCAATACCTTGTGCTCTAATTTTGCCCACTAATCTCCTATGTGGAACCTTGTCAAAGGCTTTCTGAAAGTCAAGGTACATATCCACCGGCTCTCCCCTGTCCATTTTCCTCGTTATATCCTCAAAGAATTCCAGAAGATTAGACAACCATGATTTCCCCTTCGTAAATCCATGTTGACTCAGAACGATCCTGTTACTGCTATCCAAATGCTCCGCAATTTTGTCTTTTATAATTTACTCCAGCATCTTCCCCACCACTGATGTAAGACGAACTGGTCTATAATTTCCCGTTTTCTCTCTCCCTCCTTTCTTAAAAAGTGGGACAACATTAGCTACCCTTCCAATCCACAGGAACCGATCCTGAATCTATAGAACATTAGAAAATGATCACCAATGTGTCTACAATTTCTAGCGCCACCTCCTTAAGTACTCTGGGATGCAGACCATCAGGCCCTGGGGATTTATCAGCCTTCAGTCCCATCAGTCTACCCAACACCATTTCCTGCCTAATATGGATTTCCTTCAGTTCCTCCGTCACCCTAGGATCTCTGGCCACTAGAACATCTGGGAGATTGCTTGTATCTTCCTTAGTGAAGACAGATCCAAAGTACCGGTTCAACTCGTCTGCCATTTCCTTGTTCCCCATAATAAATTCCCCTGCTTCTGTCTTCAAGGGACCCACATTTGCCTTGACTATTTTTTTCCTCTTTACATACCTAAAAATGCTTTTAGTATCCTCCTTTATGTTATTGGGTAGTTTACCCTCGTACCTCAACTTTTCTCCCCGTATTGCCTTCTTAGTCATCTTCTGTTGCTCTTTAAAAGAGTCCCAATCCTCTGGCTTCCCACTCTTCTTTGTTTTGTTGTACTTCTTCTCTTTTATTTTTATGCTGTCCTTGACTTCCCTTGTCAGCCACGGGTGCCTCTTACTCCCCTTAGAATCTTTCCTCCTCTTTGGGATAAATTGATCCTGCAACTTCTGCATTATTCCCAGGAATACCTGCCATTGCTGTTCCACTGTCTTTCCTGCTAGGGCCTCCTTCCAGTCAATTCTGGCCAGCTCCTGCCTCATGCCTCTGTAATCCCCTTTGCTATACTGTAACACTGACACTTCCGATTTTCCCATCTCCCTCTCAATTTGTAGAGTAAAATTATCATATTGTGATCACTGCCTCCTAATGGCTCTTTTACCTCGAGTCCCCTTATCAGATCAGGTTCATTACACAACACTAAATCCAGAATTGCCTTCTCCCGAGTAGGCTCCATTACAAGCTGTTCTAAGAATCCATCTCGGAGACACTCCACAAACTCTCTTTCCTGGGGTCCATTACCAACCTGATTTTCCCAGTCTACCTGCATGTTAAAATCTCCCATAACCACTGTAGCATTACATTTGCAACATGCCAATTTTAGGTACTGATTCAACTTGCACCCTATGTCGAGGCTACTGTTTGGGGGCCTGTAGATAACTCCCATTAGGGTATTTTTACCCTTACAATTCCTCTTTTCTATCCATATTGATTCTACATCTCCTGATTCTATGTCAACCCTTGCAAGGGAGTGAATATCATTCCTCACCAACAGAGCGACCCCACCCCCTCTGCCCACCTGTCTGTCTTTTCTATATGTTGTGTACCCCTGAATATTCAGTTCCCAGCCCTGGCCCTCTTGTAGCCATGTCTCAGTGATTCCCACAACATCATACTTGCCAATGTCTAACTAAGCCTCAGGCTCATCCACTTCATTTTTTGTACTTCGCGCATTTAAATACAACACTTTAATTTCGGTATTCACCTCCTCTCTCACACCGGTCACAATTGGCCCTGACCTTACTCTCTTATCCCTTCTCGAACTTCCCTTCCCATTCATTCGAGATTCCTTTGCAATTTCTCCTCTATTCGCTTCCCCTTTAACTCCATCTTCATATTCCCAGTTTGTCAACCCCTCCCCCCCCACCACTTAGTTTAAAGCCACACTTGTAGCACTAGCAAACCTGCCTGCCAGTATGTTGATCCCCCGGCTGTTAAGGTGTAACCCGTCCCTTTTGTACAGGTCACCCCTACCCCAGAAGAGATCCCAGTGGCCTAGAAATCTAAATCCCTGATCCCTGCTCCCTGCACCAGCCCCTCAGCCATACATTCATATCCCCGATCTATCTGTTCCTGCCCTCACCAGCACGAGGTACAGGTAGCAGTCCAGAGACAACCACCTTCGATGTCCTATTTCTCAGTCTTCTTCCTAACTCTCTAAACTCACGTTGCAGTATCTCCCTCCTCTTCCTCCCCACGTCGTTCGTGCCCACGTGCACAACTACGTCCAGTTGATCACCTTCCCTCGCCAGGATGTTCTGAAGCCGCTCCGTGATGTCTTTAATCCTGGCACCAGGGAGGCAACAGACCATCCACGAGTCCCGCCTGCCGCCACAGAATCTACTGTCCGTACCTCGGACAATGGAGTCACCCACTACTAGATCACAGGTTAGGCAGATACAACAAGTAACCAGGCTGTTGGATGAACCAATGCATCCCGACCCACCCACACTGCAAAAACATGCTGATCTATGAGTTTGAATTCTACCAGGGTAGTCAGGAAATTGGAAGTAACAGAATTAAATTATAATGAACAACGAACGAGCTGTATTGTCATGAGGATACGAGGACGTCCTGTGGAGATCTGTGCCATAGGCCCTGCCTAACAATAGACAATAGACAATAAACAATAGGTGCAGGAGTAGGCCATTCAGCCCTTCGAGCCAGCACCGCCATTCAATGCGATGATGGCTGATCACTCTCAATCAGTACCCCGTTCCTGCCTTCTCCCCATACCCCTTCACTCCGCTATCCTTAAGAGCTCTATCCAGCTCTCTCTTGAAAGCATCCAACGAACTGGCCTCCACTGCCTTCTGAGGCAGAGAATTCCACACCTTCACCACTCTCTGACTGAAAAAGTTCTTCCTCGTCTCCGTTCTAAATGGCCTACCCCTTATTCTTAAACTGTGGCCCCTTGTTCTGGACTCCCCCAACATTGGGAACATGTTTCCTGCCTCTAATGTGTCCAATCCCCTAATTATCTTATATGTTTCAATAAGATCCCCCCTCATCCTTCTAAATTCCAGTGTCTACAAGCCCAATCGCTCCAGCCTTTCAGCATACGACAGTCCCGCCATTCCGGGAATTAACCTAGTGAACCTACGCTGCACGCCCTCCATAGCAAGAATATCCTTCCTCAAATTTGGAGACCAAAACTGCACACAGTACTCCAGGTGCGGTCTCACCAGGGCCCGGTACAACTGTAGAAGGACCTCTTTGCTCCTATACTCAACTCCTCTTGTTACGAAGGCTAACATTCCATTGGCTTTCTTCACTGCCTGCTGTACCTGCATGCTTCCTTTCATTGACTGATGCACTAGGACACCCAGATCTCGTTGAACTCCCCCTCCTCCTCCTCCTAACAAGATCTAGTCTCGGAAAAGCACGCAGTTTCATCGGCCTGACATAGATACCGTTAAACACATTCACAAGAAAAAACTCCCGTTTGTGGGCACAACCTCCTCAATTTACGTTCCCACTGTAAACTGGATTTGATAATCTTTAGGCACAGTGAATATATTTACCTGAGTAACCCACAGACTCTGTAGTAACATACACTAAGAGTCAGGAAATTATGTTTAAGCCTTGCAGGACTTAGGAATAATTTGGAGTATTTTGTGCAGTTCTGGTCGTCCCTTTGCAGGAAGAATGTGGATGCCTTGGGAAATGTGCAGAAGAGGTTTACCAGAATGCTGCCTGGATTAGAGGGCATTAGCTATTAGGAGAGGTCGGATACATTTGCTTGTTTCAAAGCCTCAGTGTCAAAGGCTGAGGGGAAACTGATAGAATTATTTTAAATTATGAGAGGCATAGACAGGGTTGACAGTCAGAACCCTTTTCGCAGAGTGGAATTGTATAGACAATAGGTGCCACCTCCTACAACGGGAGCATGTTCCAGGTATCAACTACTCTCTGTGCAAGAGATTTATCCCTCACATCTATATACTAAAACTCTTGCTTGTTTGTTTGTTTGTTTGTTTGTTCCTGAACTACAGCCAAAACGGTACACGATAGTGCCACCTTACTCACCATTGTCCCTTTGGTGCTAATGGAAGGAGTTTCATTGAAATCAGTGTTATATTTTTTAAGTTATTCACATTTTAAAGTTTAAAACTATGTCCTAGGGAGGGAGCGAGGGGGGAGCAGGGAGGATAAGGGGGGTTGAGGGGATGGAGTAGGGGGGAGGAGAAGCGGGGAGAGGGGAGGGTGGGTGGAGGGAGTGGGGTGATGGAGGGTTGGAGAGGGGTTGGAGGAGGGGAGGGGAGGGGAGGGGGGGGAGAGGGTGTTGCACCAATGCAGTAGAGGTTTGGGCCCAATGGGTCCACTTGGTCTCGTCTTCTTTAAAACTCCATCCTCTCACTTTAAACCAATAACCTTGTTTTCGATACCATTAAGATGGGGAACTGAATCTGACCAACTACCCCCTCTCTGTCTCTCGTAAACCTGTAAAGTTCTCCCAGGTCTCCAAATCAGCATTATTCAAGTCCTCCAATGGAGGCAACATCCCGGTGAATCTCCTTTGCACTCTCTCAAGCACAGTCACATCTTTCCTCATTTTTAATTACCTCCAGTAAACATTTAACTCCTCAACTGCCCCACCAATCGAGCCAGCATTTTCACCACCATAAGCAAAAGCACTCAATATCACGCCCGCACACCCATCCAACCACCATTTCTCCTACCTCCTCTCTCCCAATTGCATCTGCTTGCCCACGACATACCACAACTCTCGCCTCTACCTCAGAAGAAAAAATCCGGGAAGGATTTCTGTTGTCCATCTTACGTGGTAGGGGGAGGGGGAAAGAAAACTCCGGGCAAGGTTTCAGTTGTCCGCCCGTCTGTGCCTGAGGCCGAGCGGCCTCTCCCCCGGTCCCGGGGCCGCGCTGCCCGAGTCTCCCCCCGACCCCCGGGGACTCTCTGATTCTCTGCTTCTCCCCCCAGTCTCCGTCACCCTGGATGTGGAAACAGCGCATGCGCAGCTCGAGGTGTCTGAGGATCGGAAGAGGGTGAGATGGACCGGGACCCGGAGGAGTCTCCCTGACACCGGGAAGAGGTTTACAGGCTTGGGGTGTGTGCTGGGATCGGAGGGATTCACATCGGGAAGACATTACTGGGAGGTGGAGGTGGCGGGGAGTCGGGGCTGGAGTCTGGGAGTCGCCGCAGAGTCTGTGGAGAGGCTGGGAGAGATCACACCGACCCCGGAGACTGGAGTCTGGAGCATCTTACGGTTGGATGACGCGTTTGCTGCAGTCACCTCCCCTCTATTCCCTCTCCCCGTCCAGCCCATCCCCGGGAGGGTGGGAGTTTATCTCAGTTACGAGTCCGGGACAGTTTCATTTTACGACGCGGACACCAAGTCCCATCTCCACACCTTCACTGGGAATAAATTCACGGAGAAACTTTATCCTTTCTTCGAGATCTGGGATGAAAACCAGTGGCTGAGAATCTGCTCCGGTTCCGCTCCGTGTCAGTAATTAAGAAATTCTATCAATCCTTCACCAGCACCGGGAATATAGTTAAATCACCTCGGTTCTTTTAGATGTTAAACAAGTCTGTTCCGGGAATCAATGACCATAAAATTCCTAGACTGCCGCCTGTGATGATAATAATAATAATAATAATGATAATAAATAAATTCATTTAATTGTCCCACACCGTGGAAATTTACAGTGTTACAGCAGCAAAGTGGATAACAGGAGACATTCATTATAAATAAAAATAAAGACGTATAAATTGTGATCAGTTTACTGTGTATTCCTTAACTGTTACTGTTGACTGGTCTGTTGGGAGCAGTGCTGGTTGTGCAGTCTCACAGCAGCGGGAAGGAAGGACCTCCGATATCTCTCCTTCACTTAAATATACCTGGACTATCTCCGACATCTCCCTCCTGTTTCTGGACCTCACCATCTCCATCACAGGAGACAGACTAGTGACTGACATTTACTATATACCCACCGACTCGCACAGCTATCTGGACTACATTTCTTCCCACCCGGTCCCCTGCAAAAAGTCTATCCCCTACTCCCAATTCCTCCGTCTACGCCGCATCTACGCCCGGGATGAGGTGTTTCACACTAGGGCATCAGAGATGTCCTCGTTCTTCAGGAAACGGGGCTTCCCCTCCTCCACTATCGATGAGGCTTTCACTAGGGTCTCTTCTACATCCCGCAGCTCCGCTCTTGCTCCCCCTCCCCCCACTCGCAACAAGGACAGAATTCCTCTCGTTCTCACCTTCCACCCCACCAGCCAGCGGATCCAACATATCATCCACCAACATTTCCGTCACCTACAACGGGACCCCACCACTGGCCATATCTTCCCATCCCCTCCCCTCTCTGCGTTCCGCAGAGACCATTCCCTCCGTAACTCCCTGGTCCACTCGTCCCTTCCTACCCAAACCACCCCAACCCCAGGCACTTTCCCCTGCAACCGCACGAGATGCAACACCTGTCCCTTTACCTTCCCCCTCAACTCCATCCTAGGACCCAAACAGTCTTTCCAGGTGAGACAAAGGTTCACCTGCACCTCCTCCAACCTCATCTATTGCATCCGCTGCTCTAGATGTCAACTTATTTACATCGGCGAAACCAAGCGCAGGCTCGGCGATCGCTTCGCAGAACACCTGCGCTTGGTCCGCATTAACAAAACTGATCTCACGGTGGCCGAGCACTTCAACTCCCCCTCCCATTCCCAGTCTGACCTTTCTGTCATGGGCCTCCTCCAGTGCCATAGTGGGGCCCACCGGAAATTGGACGAACAGCACCTCATATTTCGCCTGGGCAGTTTGCAGCCCAGTGGTATGAACGTCGACTTATAACCATATAACCATAATAACAACTACAGCACGGAAACAGGCCCGTTCGGCCCTACCAGTCCACGCCGACCACTCTCTCTGACCTAGTCTCATCTACCTGCTCTCAGACTATAACCCTCTAATCCCCTCTTATCCATATACCTATCCAATTTACTCTTAAATAAAAAAATCGAGCCTGCCTCCACCACTTCCACCGGAAGCCTATTCCATACAGCCACCACCCTCTGAGTAAAGAAGTTACCCCTCATGTTACCCCTAAACTTTTGTCCCTCAATTCTGAAGCTATGTCCCCTTGTTGGAATCTTCCCCACTCTCAAAGGGAAAAGCCTACCCACGTCAACTCTGTCCGTCCCTCTTAAAATTAAAAAAACCTCTATCAAGTCCCCCCTCAACTTTGTTCGCTCCAAAGAATAAAGACCCAACCTGTTCAACCTCTCTCTGTAGCTTAAGTGCTGAAACCCAGGCAACATTCTAGTAAATCTCCTCTGTACCCTCTCCATTTTGTCGACATCCTTCCTATAATTTGGCCACCAGAACTGCACACCATACTCAAGATTCGGCCTCACCAATGCCCTGTACAATTTTAACATTACATCTCCAACTTTAGATAGTCTCTCTGTCCCTCACTTCCCCTCCCCCTTCCCAGATCTCCCTCTATCTTCCTGTCTCCACCTATATCCTTCATTTGTCCCGCCCCCCTGACATCAGTCTGAAGAAGGGTCTCGACCCGAAACGTCACCCATTCCTTCTCTCCCGAGATGCTGCCTGACCTGCTGAGTTACTCCAGCATTTTGTGAAAAAATCGATTTGTACCAGCATCTGCAGTTATTTTCTTATATTATCTTGCAATACAATACAATATATCTTTCCAGTCATTGTACAGGGGTACAACGAGATTGGGAATGCGCCTCTCATACGATGAAATAATTTAATTAATTTAAACAACAACCGCCCAACGAGACAAATTGTAACAGTTTTAAAACAGAATAAAGTGCAAGTAGATCTGTGCCGGTTCACTGTGCGATGTGACCATCCGGCTCAGCAGGGCTGGTTCATAGCAGCTATGGCCCTGGGGATGAAGCTGTTCCTGAGTCTCGAGGTGCGGGCGTAGAAGGCCTTGTATCGTCTGCCCGATGGTAGAAGTTCGAACAGACTGTTGCAGGGGTGTGAAGAGTCTTTGTGGATGCTGGTGGCTTTTCTGAGGCATCGCATGTTGTAGATGCCCTCCAAGGCTGGTAGCTGTGTTCCGATGGTCCTCTGAGCACTATGGACTACTCGCTGAAGAGCTTTCCTTTCTGCCTCCGTGCAGCTGAGGTACCACACAGGGATGCCATGTGTTAGGATGCTCTCTATGGTGCAGCGGTAAAATGTCATCAGCAGCTGTTGGGGTAGACCAGATGTCCTCAGTGTTCTTAGGTAAAGACTGCACATGATTACAATCGAGCAATTCACTGTGCACACGTAAACGATAAAGAGAATAACGTTTAGTGCAAGATAAAGTCCAGTAAAGTCCGATTAAAGATAGTCCGAGGGTCTCCAAAGAGGCAAATGGTCGTTCAGGGCCGCTTTCCAGTTGGTGAGAGGCTGGTTCAGTTGCAGATGAACATGATAAGGGAATAACCATTTAGTCCAAGTTAAAGCCAACAAAGTCCGATCAAGTGTAGGAAATAAAAACTGCAGATGCTGGTTTAAATCGAATGTAAACACAAAATGCTAGAGTAACTCAGCGGGTCAGGCAGCATCTCGGGAGAGAAGGAATGGGTGACGTTTCGGGTCGAGACCCTTCTTCAGACTGGATCAAGTCCGATCAAGGATCGTCCGAGCGTCACCAATGAGATAGGGCAGTAGTTCAGCGCGGCTTTCGATCTGAAAGGATAATTAACGCTAATATCAAAAGCATTTATTATCCCAAGTTAAAGAGGAAATCGGTGCTCGGTGTCTTTGTAGTCACAAGAGACTGCAGATGCTGGAATCTTCAACAAAAGACAAAGTGCTGGAGTAACTCAGTGAGTCGGACAGCGTCTGTAGAGGGAACTGGACAGACGAGGTTTCAGATTGGGACCCTTCTCCAGCTTGTCCGCCTCCTTGTTTCTTTCGCCTTTTCCTCGTCCTCCTAGATTGCGTTCTTGTCACCGGCGCTGCTCTCCGGACGGTGTCCAAATCTGCTCGTTCTCTCGACCTAAGCCCCCGACCACGACCCCTCCCCCTCACCACCTCGCCCCGCTACGCCCCGGTAACTGTCCAACAACCAATAAGAAAGGCAATGGGATGTTGCCTTCATTACGAGAGGATTTGAGTTGAGCAAGGAGGTCCTGCTGCAGTTGTACAGGGCCCTGGCGAGACCACACCTGGAGGAGTATTGTGTGCAAGTTTGGTCTCCTAATTTGAGGAAGGACATTATTGCTATTGCCAGAGTGCTGCGTAGGTTCACCAGGTTAATTTCCGGGATGGCGGGACAGACGTATGATGAAAGACTGGGACTTATGATGAAAGACTGGGACTTCCGGTTGAACGAGCCACGAGATGGCAGATTAGGGTAAGAGCTCCCGACATTTTGAGTTAATATTTACCCACTACAACTCGAATATTTCCAAAAATTTTGTGGCAGTTTCGTAAATATTGTGGGTCAGGATTATGCCTAGAGGAAAGAGTAAAAAGTCGACGCGGATGGAGTTTTTCAACGGTGAGGGGGAGGGGGCCTAGCCAAGCCTCCTCGGGTAGCAGTGCAAGGGAGGACGATGATAAGCAAATGCACCCAGATAAGGAACGAGAGAGAGCGGACCTCAGCCTCATATTGAAAGAGTTGAGAGAGTTTAGAAAGGACAATAGTGAGCAGCTGAACGGAATTCGGGAAGAAATTATTAAGACGAACACCAGAATCGGGGAGGCAGAATAGAGGATTGACGCGGCTGAAAACAGGCTACAGGTGGCAGAGGACGTGGTGACGGAGCTGCTGCAACTCCAAATATACCTAGATGCCAAATTGACGGATATAGAGAGCCGCTCCAGTCGTGAAAATATCCGAATTCATGGAGTTAAAGAGGGAGCAGAGGAGAACTCCCCGTCAATGGTGGATTTTGTGGAAAGTTTGTTGAGGGAAGGACTGGGGCTTCCGGCCGCCTTTAAACTACGGGTAGAGAGAGCGCACCGAGCTCTGATGTCGAAGCCACCCGGGGATGCCCGACCGAGGTCCATGGTGGCCAAGTTGTCAAGTTACAGGATGAAAGAGGAGCTGCTTAGACTGGCCTGGCGGAATAGAGGATTTCAATACCTCGAGAAGAGAGTTAACCTGGATCACGATTATGCGCCAGATGTGTTAAAAAAACGGAGGGAATACACCGAAGCGAAAAGAATCCTGAAGGAGAAGAAAATCAGATTTCAAACTCCATTTCCGGCCAAGTTAAGAGTTTTCTACCAGGAGGGAACAGTGGTATATGGATCGGCGGAGGAGGCGACGGAGGATATGGCGAAGAGGGGACTCCCAGTGTCGGTCATCAAACACCTGGAGTCCCTTTTGGAGCGGATCCAGCATCTCATGTGGCGTAGTGCCGGGAGACCGGGGAACCGGGAGAGAACGGTCAGGAAAGTGGATTTCAAGGAAAAGTTACAGGCTTTTAGACGCCAGGACTCGGGATAATGACTGAACCGAAAGGTTCGAACGGCAGAGGTGACCAAAGGAAGCGGGTGAGTCGAGTTTTGATGTTGGGGATTTTCAGGACCCGTCTCCCATCGGAGGACAGACTTTAAGGCCTTGTTTTTACTCGTTACATTAAACGAGCATGGTATAGGCTATGAACACGGATATTACGTATATGTCGGGTGGACTCTTCTAACCGGGTAGCCGGATAGATGGACAGCTTTGGAACGGAAGAGCCACCGTTAGAAGACGGCCCTCTCCCACCTGTCAGGGGGAGAGGCAACATCTCAAAGCCCTCTCACCATCAGGGCTTTAATAGGATCAAAATCAGGACCCCACAGTTGGAAGTCCGTTTATTTACTTTAGTGTTATTATTGTGTTTTTGTCCTGTAGTTGTTTTTTGGAGGCTGTTTCGTGAATGGATACTGGAGCTGGTATGGTTTATATACTTTTATTTCTTCTACTTATTGGACGCTAAATGCAAGTAGTTAAAATAGTAACTTATAATGTGAATGGCCTTATCAATCCTATTAAGAGAAGCAAGATATTAACCAAAATAAAGAGAGATAGAGTCGAGGTGGCCTTTCTACAAGAAACACCTGTCTGAAACAGAGCATGCTAAACTAAAACGACTGGGCCTTAAACATCAGTACTCCTCATCATATAGTGCTGGTCATAGGAGGGGGGTGGCAATATTAATCTCTAGCAATATAAGTTTTGATCCCACCTTTGAAAAGAGAGATCCAGAGGGGAGATATATCTTCATGAGAGGTAATTTAGGCGGCTCATTGGTTACTCTGTTAAATATTTACGCTCCTCCCAACTCGGATTGGAAATTTTTTAAACAAGTGTTTGATTTGATAATATCTGAAACCCAGGGTGTATTAATCTGTGGGGGGGGATCTTAATGTTAGATTAAATCCTAAACTGGACTCTTCAAATGTTCATATAGCTCAGCCGAAATTGATAAATTAAAAAATTAATTTGGCAATGAATGATATTGGATTAATTGATGTATGGAGAGAACTAAATTTGTCAAAACGAGACTACACATATTTTTCTAATCCACATTTGGCATATTCTCGGATTGATTATTTTCTTACCTTTGGAAAAGACCTTCATAGGGTTGTAAGCTGCGAGGTGGGGAGCATGGACCTTTCAGATCATAGTCCTGTGTATTTAAAACTACTTCTTGATCGGTATCAAAGAGACACTTTACGGAGATTAAATACATATGTAATGACTCATATGAAAGAACAGACTAAGAACGATATTACAGAGTATCTGGAACTAAATGACAATGACGAAGTTTCACCTCTGATACTGTGGGATGCATGTAAAGCGGTGCTTCGGGGCAAGATAATAGGATACAGTGCTCACATAAAGAAAGCTAGACATGAAAAGTTAGATCGGCTGCAAGTGGAACTGAAGCAACTGGAACAAAACCATAAGGATACAAATGATCAAAAAATCCGAGAACTACTTGTGAAGAAGAAGAATGAAATAAATGATATTTATACAAAAGATATAGAAAAAAAGTTGATTTTTGTAAAACAGAAATATTATGATGGGGGAGGAAAAGCCAGTAAATTATTAGTCAATAAACTAAAAAAACAACAGGCAGAGAACACAATTCATAAAATAAAACACCCTGTAACTAATTTTACACACTATAAATTGAAGGAAATACAAAATTGTTTTGATATATATTTCAAAAGATTATATTTACAACCTCAAATCAGTGGGGAGAAAATGGAGGATTTCTTTAATGAGATTCATTTGCCAAAATTGACCAGTGAACAGAGTAAGTCCCTTGTAGCTGAAATAACAGAGAAAGAAGTTAGGTCTGCTATAGTACATCTTAAACCAAATAAGGCCCCGGGCCCAGACGGGTTCCCTTCAGAATGGTACCGGGTAATGGTGGACTCATTGGTCCCTACGTTACAACGCACTTTCAATTGGGTTCTCAAAGAGAACATAATACCCTCCTCCTGGAAGGAGGCAGTAATCTCATTGATTCCGAAAGAGGGAAAAGATAAATCTGTATGCAGTAATTTTAGGCCAGTGAGCGTACTCAATCAGGATTACAAAATTTTTACTCACATACTAGCCAAACGATTAGAGTGTTTGCTACCACAAATTATTAGCCTGGATCAGACAGGGTTTGTTCGAGGGAGACAAACCCAAGACAACATTAGAAGGACATTGCACATAATTGACCACATAACAAAATTTAACTTAGAAGCAGTCCTAGTGGGGTTAGATGCTGAAAAAGCTTTTGATTGTGTAAATTGGTCTTTTTTGCTTAGAGTTTTAGATAGATTTGGATTTCACAATACTTTTATTAAAACAATACAGGCTCTTTATGATAGCCCAAGTGCAAGAATTAAAATTAACGGAGTAGTTTCAAAACCATTTTTGCTAGAAAGAGGAACAAGACAGGGATGTCCAATCAGCCCCCTTTTATTTGCGGTTTTTATCGAACCTTTGAGTCAGTGGATTATCCAGAATAATAATATCAAAGGAATAGTAATGAAAGGAGGGGAACAAAAGATTTCTTTATTTGCCGATGACGTATTGGTGTATTTGTCAGACCCTGAACAGTCTTTGTTACAGTTATTTTATGTTTTGGAACGATATGGATCCTTCTCTGGCTATAAGTTAAATGTTATCAAAACACAAATTCTTAGTTTCAAATATAGCCCCTCAGTAAAAGTAAGGGAAAAGTTTAATTTGAGGTGGGATGCTGAATCCATGAGATATCTGGGAATAAACATTCCAATAGGTCTGACTAAACTGCACTTGCTGAACTACCTCCCATTGAACAATAAGATCAGGGAAGACATTAGGAGGTGGGACCTAATACCTTGTCTTAATTTTGGATCTCGTATTGAATCGGTCAAAATGGTTATGTTACCGAGGCTGTTGTATCTCTTTCAATCACTTCCACTAGATATATCAGACCAACAATTTCAAGAATGGGATAAACAAATCTCGAGGTATATTTGGCAGGGACAAAGACCAAGAATCAGATACCAGGGGTTACAACTGACCAAAAATAAAGGTGGGGTTGCACTCCCGTGCTTGAAAGACTATTATGCAGCTGCTCAGCTGAGAACATTAATTTATTGGTGCAACCCCGACTATTGTGCTAGATGGAAGGAGATTGAGATTGCTATAACAGAGGAATTTCCGATTCAGGCTGCAATCGGAGATAAGGAGTTAACAAATAAGTTAATTAATTTGGGAAACTCATGGATTCGATTATCACTTAAGGTATGGAATAAGGTCATTACCCAAAATCATCTGAGGGATGCTGTGAAGGTTTTGAGATGGTGCACGTTTGATCCAGATGTTGTACCAAAAAGACAGGACACTAGTTTTAAAAGATGGAGTTCTCAAGGTTTGACATCATATTGCACATTTTTACATAAGGGGTCTATGAACAGCTTTGAGAATCTGAAGAGGCAATTTGGTTTGAATAATGATGATTTCTATATATACCTTCAAATTCGCCACTATATAGATCAAATACAAAAGGAATGTGCAGAAGTAAAATGGGATAATATTTTGTTAAATGTATTTATTGATGCTTACCATGGAGGCTCAAAACAGAAAACCATCTCAAAATTATACAAGGGTTTACGGCAGAGAAAAGGCAACTCACTGTATGTAAAACAGAAATGGGAAAGGGAAGGTAATCTGGTTCTAACGGAAGAAACCTGGGAGAGCTTATGTGAGATACAATGGAAAACTTCAAGTTCAAATGTTTGGCGGGTGTTTTGCTGGAAAACCCTTATTAGGTTTTTTATTACACCAGTTCAAAAAAGGCATTACACAAATTCTTCTTCATGCTGGCGACAATGTGGGTGCCTTGAGGCAAACCATTTTCACATATTTTGGTCTTGTGTATCAGTGATCCCATTTTGGCAGGAGATTCGTAAAGTTTTACAAAAAGTTTTTTATATGGATATTCCATTTAAATTTGAGTTTTTATATTTTGGTGCTTTACCAGTACAAAAAGCTTCTATTAAAGATAAGTATCTTTTCCAGATCTTAAGTGCTGCCAGCAGGAAAGCTATTACTAGGAAGTGGTTGAAACCTGGAAAACCTAATGTGGATGACTGGATTAACATTGTATATGATATTTTTATAATGGAAAGGATAACTTTTGCTTTAAGATTGCAACAGGGAATATTTTTGAAAAGGTGGGAAAAATGGATGTTGTACATTATGCCCGTACGGCCATCATTTGTTTAAAGCGGATCTTTGTATCCTACTTCCGTGTCCTATCTCATTTTCCTTGATTTCATACCGCTCCAGAAGTAGTGATGAAATATTATAGAGGTATACCCCAAATGTTGGTTTTAGTTGTTTTTGTTTGTGTATGTAGTTAAGTTTTGGATATGATCAAATGTCCAGTAAGTCATTACCCATCCTTGTAGTGCTTCCAATACCTGTGGTATGATTTATTTTGGGATATGCAGTATTTGTTAACTACGGAGGGTTTAAGGTGAATGAGAATGTGTATCATTGTGGAATGTATGGAACTGGAAAATCAAAATCAAAATAGAATTATAAAAAAAAGAAAGACTGGGTCGGCTGGGCTTGTATTCGCTGGAATTTAGAAGAATGAGAGGGGATCTTGTAGAAACATATAAAATTCTTAGAGGATTGGACAGGGTAGATGCAGGAAAAATGTTCCCGATGTTGGAGGAGTCCAGAACCAGGGGTCAAAGTTTGAGAATAAGGGGTCGGCCATTTAGTACTGAGATGAGGAAAAACCTTTTCACCCAGAGAGTTGTGAATCTGTGGAATTCTCTGCCACAGAAGACCGTGGAGGCCAGTTCACTAGATGTTTTCAAGAGAGAGTTAGATTTAGCTCTTAGGGCTAAGGGAATTAAGGGATATGGGGGAAAATCCAGAGTACTGATTTTGGATGATCAGCCATGATCATATTGAATGGTGGTGCTGGCTCGAAGGGCCGAATGACCTATTCCTGAACCTATTTTCTATGTTTCTATAATCGAGCAATTATTTCTTCATTGTCGCGAAGTTTCAAGAGTTTTATTGTCATGTGTCTAGCGACGGAATAAATACTTGCAGCAGGCCAACAGATATGTTGATATATTACTCTGTAAAAAACCCCACAATAAACCATGATGTACTTACTTCTGTGTTTATCTTCTTCTTACCATCCGCCAAGAAGCAAATGGCCCTTCCTGATGGAGCAATGACTCACTTGTGACGTCTCCTAATTCAATGAGCTGCCAATAGACAATAGGTCCCAGAGGAGTACATTCGGCCCTTCGAGCTGATCATTCTCAATCAGTACCCCGTTCCTGCCTTCTCCCCATACCGCCTGACTCCGCTATCCTCAAGAGCTCTCTCTAGCTCTCTCTTGAATGCATTCAGAGAATTGGCCTCCACTGCCTTCTGAGGCAGAGAATTCCACAGATTCACAACTCTCTGACCGAAAAAGTTTTTCCTCGTCTCAGTTCTATATGGCCTACCCCTTATCCTTAAACTGTGGCCCCTTGTTCTGGACTCCCCCAACATTGGGAACATGTTTCCTGCCTCTAACGTGTCCAACCCCTTAATAATCTTATACGTTTCGATAAGATCTCCTCATCCTGCTAAATTCCAGTGTATACAAGCCTAGTCGCTCCAGTATTTCAACATATGACAGTCCCGCCATTCGGGGAATTAACCTAGTAAACCTTCGCTGCACGCCCTCAATGACAAGAATATCCTTCCTCAAATTTGCTGTTTTGCTGCCTTTGCCTCTCACACTGTGGTCCGCTCTCCACGTCGACACCAATCACAGATTGTGGGACCGCTTTGCGTTCTCTCCCATCCGCTGCTCGCAGGAGACCCTGAGTCTCCGGCCGCCTCCACTGTGATTCCCCATCCCTCTCTCAGGCTGAATTCTGCATTTGGTTTCCCGCACTTTCTCAGCCAACAGCCCGAGGAACATCTGAACAGTCTATTGAACTGGACACGTTACTTCCTCTGGACTTTAACACTGACTTTGTGGCGACTCCCAAGGGTTGGGCCATGTCACTATCGAACCCCTCGGCAGGGGAATGGACCAGTCCGGGGACGGCCATCAGCTACAGGGATACAGGGCAGGGGTTTAGAAACATAGAAACATAGAAAATAGGTGCAGGAGTAGGCCATTCGGCCCTTCGAGCCTGCACCGCCATTCAATATGACCATGGCTGATCATTCAGCTCAGTATCCTGTACCCCCCTGATCCCTTTAGCCACAAGGGCCACATCTAACTCCCTCTTAAATATAGCCAATGAACTGGCCTCAACTACCTTCTGTGGCAGAGAATTCCACAGATTCACCACTCCCTGTGTGAAAAAAAACGTTCTCATCTCGGTCCTAAAAGACTTCCCCCTTATCCTTCAACTGTGACCCCTTGTTCTGGAACAGCACAAAGTAGAACAAAAAGCACACCCAGTAATTTTCCACAGTTCAGTAATTTTCCACAGTTACATGACTTCAGCCAGTGTTAACAATAACATAGTAGAGTTCCCATAGTATAGTTCCTTTAATTGTGTTCGGGAGTCAAGCAGGAGTAAAGAGAAGTTGCATAGCTAAGATGATTAGAGGGGCACCGTTTTGCGATAAGGATCTAGTTCAGAACATTGGAATGTCCAGTCCTCAACAAACCATGAAAAACAACTTCTAAACCATGAGAAACAACTTGTTATCTGCAGGTAGTATAAGAAAATAACTGCAGATGCTGGTACAAATCGAAGGTATTTATTCACAAAATGCTGGAGTAACTCAGCAGGTCAGGCAGCATCTCAGGAGAGAAGGAATGAGTGACGTTTCGGGTCGAGACCCTTCTTCAGACTGATGTCAGGGGGGGCGGGACAAAGGAAGTATATAGGTGGAGACAAGAAGATAGAGGGAGATCTGGGAAGGGGGAGGGGAAGAGAGGGACAGAGGAACTATCTAAAGTGGGAGAAGTCGATATCTGCAGGTGTCTGGTACCGTGAAGGCCGACTTCCCATGGGAGCATATTCAGCTTAAAATGTCTGCCATAGTTAGCACAAAATGGTTTCCACAGTTTTAACCCTTACGAAGGGTCTCGACCCGAAACGTCACCCATTCCTTCTCTCCAGAGATGCTGCCTGTCCTGCTGAATTACTGCAGCATTTTGTGTCTGTCTTCGGTTTAAACCAACATCTGCAGTTCCTATCTACACAATACTAAATGATGTTGTTTCGTTGCAAGTGTTCGGGGCGAAGAGTCCCAGGCAATCTCCCACTGATTTCGCACCAGCAAAAGGCTGGAAACACATTAAGCGAGTCGGTGTATGACAGGAATTGGAAGGGAGAGAGCTGGGAGGTCGAGCAAAATAGTGAAAGGCCTGGATAGTGTGGACGTGGAGAGGCCTCGACCTACATGAGCTCTCCTTTGCCAAACACTTTAACTCCCCCTCCCATTCCCATTTCTGCCCTAGGGCCTCCATTGTCAGAGTGAGGCCCACCGCAAATTGGAGGAACAGCACCTCATATTTTGCTTGGGCAGCGGTATGAATATTGTCTGAAGAAGGGTCTTGAACCGAAACGTCTGTCCCGCTGAGTTAATCCAGCATTTTGTGTCTTCCTTCGGTATGAATATTGATTTCTCTAACTTCTAGTAACCCGCGCTTACCCCATCTCTCCACCCTAGTTCTCCTAATCTGTCTGTGTTCTTGATTACATTTTATCTTTGTATGCCTCGTTATCACCTTCCACAAGCTAACAACGATCTATTTCCCATTTTCCTGGATCTACGACCCGTTTGGCCCCTCGTTTTCACAATTTACCCTCCGGGTCACCCTCTCCGCTGAGAGAGTTAGATAGAGCTCTTAATGATAGCGGAGTTAGGGGGTATGGGGAGAGGGCAGGAACAGGGTACCAATTGTGAATGATCAGCCATGATCACAATGAATGGCAGTGCTGGCTCAAAGGGCCGAATGGCCTACTCCTGCACCTATTGTCTATTGTCTATTGACTCTCAGTGTGAAGAAGGGTTCCAACCCGAAACATCACCCATTCCTTCTTCTCAAGAGATGCTTCCTGTCCCGTAGAGTTACTCCTGCAATTTGTTCCAATCTGTTCACTAGAAGAAAGATTGAAAAGACTAGGCTTGTATTCACTGGAGTTTAGAAGGATGAGAGGGGGATCTTATAGAGACGTAGCAAATTATGAAAAGACTAGAGAAGCTAGATGCAGGAAATATGTTCCCAATGTTGGGGGAGTCCAGAACCAGGAGCCACACAGTCTAAGAATAAAGGGGAGGCCATTAAAAACTGAGATGTGAAGGAACTTTTTCACCCAGAGTTGTGAATTTGTGGAATTCTCTGCCACAGAGGGCAGTGGAGGCCAAATCACTGGATGGATTTAAGAGAGAGTTAGATAGAGCTCTAGGGGCTAGTGGAATCAAGGGATATGGGGAGAAGGCAGGCACGGGTTATTGATTGTGGACGATCAGCCATGGTCACAATGAATGGTGGTGCTGGCTCGAAGGGCCGAATGGCCTCCTCCTGCGCCTATTTTCTATGTTTCTCTGTTTCTATGTTTCCCCGAGACATCTGATGTCTGGCCAGAGAACAGTTTCTAACCCTTCCAGACTCGCCCATCGTCTGTCTGGCAGCACCACCTGATCTCTTTATCATGCCGCTCAATCACGTGTTTCTCCACAAAGTTCTCTCCGAACTTTATTCCATCGGCATCTCGCCCTCCCGGTGACCTACCGTCTGCATGTCTCTCCTCTTCCCAATTGAAGGTATTTATTCACAAAATGCTGGAGTAACTCAGCAAGTCGGGCAGCATCTCAGGAGAGAAGGAATGGGTGACGTTTCGGGTCGAGACCCTTCTTCAGACTGACCCAAAACGTCACCCATTCCTTCTCTCCTGAGATGCTGCCTGACCTGCTGAGTTACTCCAGCATTTTGTGAATAAATACCTTCGATTTGTACCAGCATCTGCAGTTATTTTCTTCTACCTCCTCTTCCCAATAATCCCTTTCATCTCCGCTACCCGTCCCTCTACTCCCCTGCAACCCCCGCACAACTAACTCCCCTTCCACCGCCATCTCCACAACGCGGAGACATTGCAGAGGGCATGAGCTGTTGGGTCGGCCGAGACTGCAGCCCAATACAATATTTCACCCACTATCTCAAAAACAGGGCACATTTGACCCGCCCGCCTCAATTTCCCGTCTCCTGTTTCACGGGGTGTCAGTGTCAGGAGTCATACTGCGGCATGGCACAGGCTCCGAGACCTGGCTAACTATTATCTCCCCACTTACACCGCCTCTGCACTGTGACTCCAACGTCGGCCTCGTCGGAGTGCAAGCGAGACATCTTCAACTCCGGGAGGCCGCTGAGAGGACTATGAATGTCTCTGTGCAGCCAGCAGGTGGCAGCATTGCTTCATTTATTCGTCAACGTGCACTCGTCTGCGCTGACCAGTGATCGCCGCGCACTAACACCATGCAACACACTTTACAGGACAATTTACAGGAGCCAAGGTCGTCTTTGGAGCGCGGGAGGTAACTGAGGCACCCCATAGAAAAAAACAACACGCAGTTCACGGGGAGAACGTACAAACCAAAGATGCTAGAGGAGCAAGATGAACCACTCGAAATCGCCTTTACTGATGTGTAGGAAAATAACTGCAGATGCTGGTACAATAGATTAATGATGGAATAAATGGAGTTAGGAGAGACTGCAGGAGCAGGCCATTCGGCCCTTCGAGCAGGCACCACCATTCAATGTGATCATGGCTGATCATTCTCAATCAGTACCCTGTTCCTGCCTTCTCCCCGTACCCCCTGACTCCGTTATCCTTAAGAGCTCTATCTAGCTCTCTCTTGAATGCATTCAGAGAATTGGCCTCCACTGCCTTCTGTGGCAGAGTTCCACAGATTTACAACTCTCTGACTGAAAAAGTTTTTCCTCGTCTCTGTTCTAAATGGCCTACCCCTTATTCTTAAACTGTGGCCCCTGGTTCTGGACTCCCCCAACATTGGGAACATGCTTCCTGTCTCTAACGTGTCCAACCCCTTAATAATCTTATATGTTTCGATAAGATCCCTTCTCATCCTTCTAAATTCCAGTGTATACGGGCCTAGTCGCTCCAGTCTTTCAACATACGACAATCGCGACCGTAGATGAGCTATTGCATGCTAGCCAATCCTAGTGTTTGTTAGTAGTGATGTAGATGGGCTATTGCATGCTAGCCAATCAATAGACAATAGACAATAGGTGCAGGTGTAGGCCATTCAGCCCTTCGAGCCAGCACCGCCATTCAATGCGATCATGGCTGATCACTCTCAATCAGTACCCCGTTCCTGCCTTCTCCCCATACCCCATCACTCCGCTATCCTTAAGAGCTCTATCCAGCTCTCTCTTGAAAGCATCCAACGAACTGGCCTCCACTGCCTTCTGAGGCAGAGAATTCCACACCTTCACCACTCTCTGACTGAAAAAGCTCTTCCTCATCTCCGTTCTAAATGGCCTACCCCTTATTCTTAAACTGTGGCCCCTTGTTCTGGACTCCCCCAACATTGGGAACATGTTTCCTGCCTCCAATGCGTCCAATCCCCTAATTATCTTATATGTTTCAATAAGATCCCCCCTCATCCTTCTAAATTCCAGTGTATACAAGCCTAATTGCTCCAGCCTTTCAACATATGACAGTTCCGCCATTCCGGGAATCAACCTAGTAAACCTACGCTGCACGCCCTCAATAGCAAGAATATCCTTCCTCAAATTTGGAGACCAAAACTGCACACAGTACTCCAGGTGCGGTCTCACCAGGGCCCCAGTACAACTGTAGAAGGACCTCTTTGCTCCTATACTCAACTCCTCTTGTTATGAAGGCCAACATTCCATTGGCTTTCTTCACTGCCTGCTGTACCTGCATGCTTCCTTTCAGTGACTGATGCACTAGGACACCCAGATCTCGTTGAACATCCCCTCTTCCTAACTTGACACCATTCAGATAATAATCTGCCTTTCTATTCTTACTTCCAAAGTGAATAACCTCACACTTATCTACATTAAACTGCATCTGCCATGTATCCGCCCACTCACACAACCTGTCCAAGTCACCCTGCAGCCTTATTGCATCTTCCTCACAATTCACACTACCCCCCAGCTTAGTATCATCTGCAAATTTGCTAATGGTACTTTTAATCCCTTCGTCTAAGTCATTAATGTATATCGTAAATAGCTGGGGTCCCAGCACCGAACCTTGAGGTACCCCACTGGTCACTGCCTGCCATTCCGAAAGGGACCCATTTATCCCCACTCTTTGCTTTCTGTCTGTCAACCAATTTTCTATCCATGTCAGTACCCTACCCCCAATACCATGTGCCCTAATTTTGCCCACTAATCTCCTATGTGGGACCTTGTCGAAGGCTTTCTGAAAGTCGAGGTACACCACATCCACATCCACATCCCTGTCAATTTTCCTAGTTACATCCTCAAAAAATTCCAGTAGATTTGTCAAACATGATTTCCCCTTTGTAAATCCATGCTGACTCGGAATGATCCCTTTACTGCTATCCAAATGCTCAGCAATTTCGTCTTTTATAATTGACTCCAGCATCTTCCCCACCACTGATGTCAGACTAACTGGTATATAGTTACCCGTTTTCTCTCTCCCTCCTTTCTTAAAAAGTGGGATAACATTTGCTATCCTCCAATCCACAGGAACTGATCCTGAATATATAGAACATTGAAAAATGAACTCCAATGCTTCCACTATTTCTAGAGCCACCTCCTTAAGTACCCTGGGATGCAGACCACCAGGCCCTGGGGATTTATCAGCCTTCAGTCCCATCAGTCTACCCAAAACCATTTCCTGCCTAATGTGGATTTCCTTCAGTTCCTCCATCACCCTAGGTTCTCCGGCCCCTAGAACATTTGGGAGATTGTGTGTATCCTCCTCAGTAAACACAGATCCAAAGTAACGGTTTAACTCGTCTGCCATTTCTTTGTTCCCCATAATAAATTCCCCTGCTTCTGTCTTCAAGGGACCCACATTTGCCTTAACTATTTTTTTCCTCTTCACGTACCTAAAAAAACTTTTGCTATCC
>NW_027602013.1:0-55000 GCF_053455715.1 Rhinoraja longicauda | reverse complement strand
GACCAAGCTAAAGACATTTGTATTCAAGCCAAAGCAAAAACTAAGCCATTCAGCTGCAGCTAAATCTACTTCCGAACCCTCGGTCCCGTTTTCTGACCATACAGAAGTTGAGGAATTAAATAACGAATTGGCACATGCTTTTAAGAAGCCATCCCAAGCCAGTAACCAAACAGAAATTCCCCAAATATTACACGGCTGCACCTCCAACAGTATTCTCTTGCATAAAAAAGCAAGCAAAGGAACATTGGTTGCTAATTGCAGTGGTACAGAACCATCACTTGATCTGCAGAAGAGTCCCAGTAACAAACACACGGGTAAGCTGCAAAAGGTGGCACTGGATAAATCAAAACCTCCAATTCCTACAGAACTGATAACAGAGCAAGAGAGCAGTGAAAGTTCAGCTCTGACGGGCCAGGTAAAGGTGTCCTCCAGTACTTTAGCAAAGCTTTCTAGTTTCTCTTTTAGTCCCTGCCCTGACAAGAAAAATGTAAAGACTACAGATCAAAGTGAGGTATCGGTTGCGGAGCAGAAAAGTATGGTACAAAATGATGCTACTGAGTCTGGGATGCTGTCCAGAAAAAGGAAGACCTTTGGATTTCCATCAACTAGCACTACAGCAGCGGCAATGGGTAGATATCTCTTTTCCACTGATGAGTTGGAAGATGATTGTATTCTGGATTTTGACTGGAATGAAGAAAGAAAAAAACCCAAAACTTAATTGTGCAGGTGCACTTGCGTAGCTTTTTAAAAAAAAGTTTTGTACTTTATGATCAACCTATGCACCGATTTAAACAAAGCTTAAATGTGAAACATTTTTTTAAATTGCTGGCATTAAAATAGTCGATTCTATGATAAAGTATTAGCTGTGATGTAAGGAGAGACGAATAAAAGAAAGTGTCACATTTTGTCCTTGACAAATGAGAATGCCGGGTGTGTTATGTGAAAAAATGGAAAGGTGAAACATGTACTGAGTTGTTTCATATGCTATCCACTGACAGTAGTCGAGTATTGGTAGGAAAGAAAAATGCTGCAATGGTGAAATGGAGGAAGAATTCTTATTTTGGAAACCTTTTGCTTCACTGCAAGTCATTCAGTCACACTCAGCGAATTTCACATCATTGTGTCTATAGATATATTTTATCATGAAGGATTATAAATGAATACAAATTTTGGTATTTCTTGATGTCTATCAAAAGAACACTTAATCAACAGGTGAAGCATTGCACCTAATTGTTACATTCTTACTATGTATCTTTATTTAACATAGAACAGTACAACACAGAAACAAGCCCTTCCGCCCACAATATCTGTGTCAGTCATGATACTACATTAAACTAACCTCTGTCTGCATGTGATCCATATCCCTATAATCTCAGCATATCCACCTATCTAAAGCCCCCTTTTTTTGCTGGAATTCTTTGAAAAAGCAAATAGTCGGACAGACAAAGGAGAGTCAGTAGATGTTGGAAAATCTATATTTTCGGAAAGTCTTTGATAAGGTGCCACATGGGAGGCTGCTAAGGAAGATGAGAGCACACGGTATCAAAGGGCAGATGCCAGCATGGATAGCAGGTTGGCTGGATGGCAGAAGGAAAAGAGTGGCAACAAAGGGGACTTTTTCTGGTTGGCTGCCAGTGACTAGCGGAGTTCCGCAGGTCTCGGTGCTGGGGCCGATGCTCTTCACGTTGTATATTAATGATTTGCATGAGGGGCCGGAAGGCTTTGTGGCCAAGTTTGTGGATGATACAAAAATAGGTGTAGGGGCAAGTAGTGTAGAGAAAGCAGGGACTCTGCAGAAGGACTTGGATAGGTTGGGAGGAGTGGGTGGAGAGGTCGCAGATGGAATATAGTTTTGCGAATTGTGGAATCGTGCATTTTGGTAGTAGGAATAAAGGCGTAGATTATTTTCTAAATGGGGAGAGTATCCAGAAATTGGAGGTGCAAAGGGACTTGGGAGTGTTGGTGCAGGGTTCCCACAATGAAAACAAACGCAATGCTAGCATTTATTTCAAGTGGGCTTGCATTCAAAAACAGGGATGTGATGCTGAGGCTCTCTCTGGCGCTGGACATAGACACGTAGACAATAGGTGCAGGAGTAGGCCATTCAGCCCTTTGAGCCAGCACCGCCATTCAATGTGATCATGGCTGATCATCCACAATCAGTATCCCGCTCCTGCCTTCTCCCCATATCCCTTGATTCTGCTAGCCCTAAGAGCTCCATCTAACTCTCTTTTAAATGCATCCAGTGAATCAGCCTCCACTGCCCTCTGAGGCAGATAATTCCACAAATTTATAACTCTGGGTGAAAAAGTTTTTCCTCATCTCAGTTCTAAATGGCCTACCCCTAATTCTTAAACTGTGGCCCCTGGTTCTGGACTCCCCCAACATTGGGAACATGTTTCCTGCATCTAGCGTGTCCAGCCCCTTAATAATTTTATGTTTTTATAAGATCCCCTCTCATCCTTCTAAATTCCAGAGTATACAAGCCCAGTCACTCCATTCTTTCATCATATGACAGTCCGGCCATCCCGGGAATTAACCTTGTGAACATACGCTGCACTCCCTCAATAGCAAGAATGTCCTTCCTCAAATTAGGAGACCAAAACTGCACACAATACTCCAGGTGTGGTCTCACCAGGGCCCTGTACAACAGCAGAAGGACCTCTTTGCTCTTACACTCAACTTCTTTCAGTTACCTTCAGTTCAACTCATCTGCCATATCCTTGTTCCCCATAACAAATTCACCTGTTTTTGTCTTCAAGGGACCCACATTTGTCTTAACTAATTTTTTCCTCGTCACATACCGAAAGAAGCTTTTACTATCCTCCTTTATATTCTTGGCTATCTTTCCTTCGTACTTCATCTTTTCTCCCCGTATTGCCTTTTTAGTTACCTTCTGTTGATCTTTAAAAGTTTCCCAATCCTCTGACTCTTTGCTCATTTTTGCTATGTTTTATGTCTTCTCTTTTATTTTTATATTGTCCTTGACTTCCCTTGTCAGCCATGATCGCCTCTTACTCCCCTTAGAATCTTTCTTGCTCTTTGGAATAAAATGATCCTGCATCTTCTGGATTGTTTTTTGATTAGTATGGGTGTCAGAGGTTATGGGGAAATGGCAGGAGAATGGAGGGAGAGATAGATCAGCCATGATTGAATGGCAGAGTAGATGATGGGCCGAATGGCCTAATTCTACTATCACTTATGATCTCCTTAAACAGCATCTGTTCTTTAGCTTGAGAACCATCTTTAAGCCACACCCTGTCAGAGATTATTGCATTGATCCTCATCTTCCCTCCCCACCTTCTGCAATTTTAAATGAACGCATTATCTCTCTTTCCCCAGTTCTTTTGAAGGATCTCAGACCTGAAACATTCATGCCGTTTCTTTTTCCAAAAATGCTGCCTGACCAGCTGTGTGCATTTTCAGTTTTCACTTTACCTTTCTAGCATCCACAGTTTTAAAATATGTTAAATTACTCCAAATCACCATGCTGCTCCAACGGTAATATTGAGATCATTATAAATCCAAAGTGAGTCACACATCATTAGTTGTATTTGGTGAGTTCCGTTCACTTATTGACCCATGTATTTATTCTCAGGATTCTATTGTGACATCAACACATAATTAGTTGATGCTTTGATTCTACTGACACTTGTATTTCTGTACATTTAATTTGCTTACCAGCACAATTTGTAACTTATTGACTGCCAAAAAGTTCTTTAATCCAGTTTCTGCATTCTCTTAGCCAGGAGGGAGAATTGAATCTTAAACTTTAAAGATTGCATTTAATTTTATTTGCTATATGTCATTTAATTCATTCTCTGGAATCGATTTAATGGTGAGGGGGGGTTCAAAGTGTAATGGCTTTCAGAAAACGTATGGTCTTAATATGGGCAAATAGGGTTAATGTAGATGGGCAAAAGAAGATCTGCATATATATGGTGGTCTGACGGGTCAATTTCTGTGCTTTACGACTGATATGGTTGCCAACTGTCCTATATTAGCCGGGACATCCTGTATATTGGGTTAAATTGGTTTGTCCTTGTCCGCCCTTGTCCCGTATTAGGCCCTGGAGGCGCTGTAGGCCCGGACACTGTAGACGCAGACTCTAGGCCCGGGTGCCGCTGTAGGCCCGGACAATGTAGGCCCGGGTGCCGCCTAACAGAGGTTGCGTAACCATTAGTGGAGCAGAAGCACGTGGCCGCTGGCTTGGTGAGGTCACCTTTTGTCCCTTATTTGGGAGTGAGAAAGTTGGCAACCCTAGCGGCTGATGCTATGACTGAAAAAACCCAGGTACTTGTGTGTGTGGCCTACTTAAACCCAGGGACTTGTGTGTGTGGCCTACTTAAATTGAGGCAATAAGGGAGTGAACATAATGAACTGGATTTGGGAGAGGGAATTCATTTCCTGATTATCAGAGACCCATGGACACTTGCTTGGGACATGGTTGTGCATGTTGTTTTTCATGGCTATGTGGAATAGTTCATGTCCCATATTCCAGCATACCCATCCTCTCTTCTCCCCCCTCCCCCCCATAAAAATGTTTCTCTGATACACAGACAATTGCATTGGTGCTGCCTTCTGCATTAGCGCAGAACATATCAATTTCATCACCTTCCGTATGAATTCCACCTTATCCTCAAATTCACCTGGACACTTCCCCCTCCCAACCTGTAAAGATGCTATCCCTTTTTTCCTCAATTTCTGCACCTCTGCCTCATCTGTTCTCAAGATGAAGCCTCCTACTTTGGAGCTTCTGAAATGTACAGTGTATTCAGAAAGTATTCAGACCCCTTCACTTTTTCCACATTTTGTTACATTACAGCCTTATTTTAAAAAGGATTAAATTCATTTTTGTAATCATCAATCTACACACAATACCCCAGAATAAAGAAGTGAAAACAGGTATTTAGAAATGTTTGCAGTAATTAAAAGGAAATAACTGAAATATCACATTTAAATAAGTATTCAGACCCTTTGCTATGACACAAAATTGAGCTTAGGTTCATCCTGTTTCCATTGATTATCCTTGAGATGTTTCTACAACTTGATTGGAGTCTATCAGAGGTAAATTAAATTGATTGGACATGATTTGGAAAGGCACACACCTGTCTATAGAAGATCCCACAGTTGACAGTGCATGTCAGAGCAAAAACCAAGCTATGAAGATGAAGACATCTGAGACAGGATTGTGTCAAGACACAGACCTGGGGAAGGGTATAAAACAATTTCTGCAGCATTGGCCAATACCATACCTACGGTGAAGTATGGTGGTGGCAGCATCATGCTGTGGGGATGTTTTTCAGCAGCAGGAACTGGGAGACTAGTCTGGATCGAGGGAAAGATGAACGGAGCAAAGTACAGAGCGATCCATGATGAAATCCTGCTCCAGAGCGTTCTGGACCTCAGACTGGGGAGGAGGTTCACCTTCCAACAGTACAACGACCCTAAGCACACAGCCAAGACAACGCGGGAGTGGCTTCTTGACAAGTCTGTGAATGTCCTTGAGTGGCCCAGCCAGAGCCTGGACTTGAACCCGATCGAACATCTCTGGAGGGACCTGAAAATAGCTGTGCATCGACGCTCCCCATCCAACCTGACAGAGCTTGAGAGGATCTGCAGAGAAGAATGGGAGAAACTACCCAAATACAGGTGTGCCAAGCTTGTAGCATCATACCCAAGAAGATTTGAGGCTGTAATCGCTACCAAGGTGCCTCAACAAAGTGCTGAGTAAAGGGTCTGAATACTTACGTAAATGTAATATTTCAGTTATTTATTTTTAATTATTTTGCAAAAATTTCTAAACACCTGTTTTTGCTTTTTTATTATGGGGTATTATGTGTAGATTGATGATTTTTTTAAAACTGAATTTAATCAATTTTTAAATATGGCTATAATGTAACAAAATGTGGAAAAAGTGAAGGGGTCTGAATACTTTCTGAATGCACTGTATTTCTGCTTGCATGGCTTCCTCATCTGCCTTGATGGGCCCTTTGCATGCATTTCCTCCATTTCTGATGTTTGCTTTGAGTCCATCTGTCCTCAAAAGGGCCTATTCTCTCTTTGGTACCCTTTTGTTCTTCATATACCTGTAGATCTCCTCGGATCACATATTGCTACATGAATGGTGGACTCATCAATGTAATATGATATAACCATCATAATTGAATAAATTATCTATTTTAGATTAAAAGGAGTAAATGTCAACTACTTTGTCAACTTTGCTTTAAGATGGTTTTACTCCTTAAAATTACATTTTTTTGCCAGATGGTTCAAGGTTGGGTGAGATTACTAAAAATAGAGATTTATTCCCCTTAAGTGTTTTCTCTAAAAGTGATTTAATGGTGTTTTCTTTTAATTTTAATTGGTTTCTCGTGCCATTATATCTCCAAGGACTAAAATATTGTAAACTGACAACAAAGGGAAGGACTCCAATTAGTTTCTATGTGAATTGCACACTGGTGCTCAGATGACTAGACCAGAACTATAATCTGATTTCCTGTCTAAACTGATAGTGTATTGTATTCCAGATATTTCAGAATTCTCCACAAACTATCCAACTAATTATTTATGCTTTTTGTTTGTGTTTACTTGTGAAATGTGACCACTTTTCTCCTGGGCCTATTAGTTTTATTACCTAGGCTACTGCTGCAATTTGCTCTCATAAATTGATATTCATATATGTGGATAAATATGAGGTATCGTGGATAAATGTGAGGTTATCCACTTTGGCGGCAAGAACAGGAAAGCAGAGTATTACCTGAATGGTGGCCAATTAGGAAAAGGGGAGATGCAACGTGACCTGGGTGTCATGGTGCACCAGTCATTGAAAGCAAGCGTGCAGGTGCAGCAGGCAGTGAAGAAAGCGAATGGTATGTTAGCATTCATAGCAAGAGGATTTGAGTATAGGAGCAGGGAGGTTCTGCTGCAGTTGTACAGGGCCTTGGTGAGACCGCACCTGGAGTATTGTGTACAGTTTTGTTCTCCTAATCTGAGGAAAGACATTCTAGCCTTAGAGGGAGTACAGAGAAGGTTCACCAGATTGATCCCTGGGATGGCAGGACTTTCATATGAAGAAAGACTGGATAGACTAGGCTTATACTCGCTGGAATTTAGAAGACTGAGGGGGGATCTTATTGAAACATATAAAATTCTTAAGGGGTTGGAGAGGCTAGATGTGGGAAGATTGTTCCCGATGTTGGGGAAGTCCAGAACCAGGGGTCACAGCTTAAGGATAAGGGGGAAGTCTTTTAGGACCGAGATGAGAAAACATTTCTTCACACAGAGAGTGGTGAGTCTGTGGAATTCTCTGCCATGGAAGGTAGTTGAGGCCAGTTCATTGGCTATATTTAAGAGGGAGTTAGATGTGGCCCTTGTGGCTAAAGGGATCAGGGGGTATGGAGAGAAGGCAGGTACAGGTTACTGAGCTGGATGATCAGCCATGATCATATTGAATGGTGGTGCAGGCTCGAAAGGCCGAATGGCCTACTCCTGCACCTATTTTCTATGTTTCTATAAGTTATCAGGCATTTACAGTAGATGTCCACAAAACCCATACCACATTTGTGATTTAATTTCAAATGCATGTTGACCCGAATCTTCGAGTCCGGCCACAATTCACACTCAAATGCAGGGTAAACACATTTTATTTTGCAAATACAGTCATTAGAATTAAGCAATTTAACTTGCATGAACATTTGAAGACAATGTTGAAAAAGTGGACATGATTTTAGAAAGACATCATGGATGTTGTGTTGTAATGTTTAACTTGCAAACTACGTGCTCCTTTCTCAATGATAGTTGCATCATAACAGTGTATAAAACATTTGGAGTTTAAAAATTAAATAGATCCCATCAGTTTACGTTGTCCTTTGGGACATTAGTGCTTTTTGCTACTGTGTCTAAATTACTTTGACGCAATCACGGAGATGTCCCGCCCCCTGACATCAGTCTGAAGAAGGGTCTCGACCCGAAACGTCACCCTTTCCTTCTCTCCTGAGGTGCTGCGTGACCTGCTGAGTTACTCCAGCATTTTGTGAATAAATACCTTCGATTTGTACCAGCATCTGCAGTTACTTTTTTTGACACAATCAATGATTCCCAAAGTTACAATGTTTAGAAACCTAGAAAATGGGAGTCTGCTCTGCCATTCTGACTGACTGATCATCCAAATATAGCCTATTTTTGCCTCTTCTCCACCTTGATCTTTTTAGCCATTAGAACTATATTTAATTCCTTTGTGAATATATTTAACAATTTGGCCACAGCTGCCAGAGAACTTCACAGGCTCATCATTCTTTGCGAAAAGATATTTCTCCTCATCTCAGTCTTAAATGGCTGTGATGTCCAAGTTCTGACCTCCTCACCACCACCTTCCTTCCTACACTCAACCTGCCTAGACCCATCACGATTTTATAAGCGTTAAGGCATGCTCTGTTATTCTTCTGAATTCCACCTAAAGTAAATCCAGCTAAATTCTAGTGATCTGAGCTCTACTTGAAAATGTTAATTTAATTGAAACTCAAGGAGACATGAAAATTTGAAAGGAAATTGAAAGTCTTAGGATTCTAGTTAACATTACAATGCATAAATCGCACAAACACATTTTAAAATACTGAATTAGAAATCAAAGTAAAATGGAGAAACTGAACTAAAAGTAAAACATTTTTGACCCCAATGGGAAACTGAGTCAGATTTTGACAGACAATCTAATCCTCAATGGGATTATATTGCAGCTGGGTTAAATTAAGTCTGCAATGTGGAAACTCTACTCCAGTCCAATCGTCTAGCTTTGCAAGTTAGCGAGTATCTTATTCTAAAGCAAGGTTGGTGAATATGCTACACTGGATCTAGTCTCTCAAAAGGACAAAATTATTTCTACCATTTCCAGTAGATCCTGAAACAATTCCAAATATATTTGGTGGGTTTGCCATGTATCTGTAAAAATGACCTAGTTTGGATACCATTCCGATTCTGTTCGCAAATGAACGTTTTTTAAACTTAGAAAAATCCTTTTTTTTTACTAACAAAATGACTTCACTTAAAAAAAATCTTTTAACAAATCTATGGATAGAATCATGCAGCACGGAAACAGGCCCTTTGGCCCAACTTGCCCATGCCGACCAATGTGCCCCATCTACATTATTCACACATGCCCACAGCCTACCATGCGTAAACTTATCAACTGCCTCGCAGAAGTGCATGTAGCCAATATCTACAGCTCTGCCCTCATCAACTTTTTTGATCACATCTTAAAAAACTCATATTCATAAGGCACGATCTCCCACATACAGAATCACAATGACTATCCCTAATGAGCCCGTCTATCCAAATGCATATATATCTTACCCCTCAGAATCCTCTCCAGTAACTTGCCTATGACAGATGTTAGGCTTATCGGTCTATAGTTCCCAGGCTTTGCAGCCTTTCTTAAATAGAGGTACAAAATTAGCCATTCATCTGTCTTCTGGTACCTCACCAGTATCTAATGATGATATGTATATTTCAGCTAGGCAGGACCTCTTTGACCGTAATACGGACTGCCCTCAAGGCAATTCCATTAACTGCTCCAAGTTCCCCAGTCTTCGTGTCTTTCTCCATGGCAAAAATAGAGGGAAAATACTCATTGATGACCCTGCCCATCTCTTGTGGCTCCACGCTTTGGTTTCAGAGGTGTCCTATTCTCTCTCTAGTTACCTTCTTTCCCTGTGTGCTTAAAATCTCTTTGGATTTTTCTGAAATGTTATCTGCCAGAGCCATCTCCTGCCCCTTTTTTGCCATCCTTATTTTCTTCTTAAGAATGCTTTTCAGTTCCCAAAACTCCTCTTGATCCTAGCTGCCTTTACCTGTCCCATGCTTCTTTCTTTTCCCTGACCAGAACCTCAATTTATTTTGTCAATCAAGTTTCCTTACTGCCACCTGCCTTGCTCTAGCAGGAACATGCATGCCCTGAACTCTAGTCACCACATTTTTTTAAATCCCACTTTTCCAGCATATCTTTGCCTGCAAACAACCTACTCCAACCAACCAACCTACCAACTCTAGCAAGTTTCTGTCTTGTACCTTAACCATACTATCTTGTGTATGATTTGATGGCCTCGACCGCGCATGGTTCGACAGCCCCAACCGTGGGGAAGAAAGAGGGAGAGATTGGACTTTATTGCCTTCCATCACAGCGAGGAATGTGGGGAGCTGCTGCGGTGGATGTTTATATTAAATTTTATTTTATGTGGTTTTGTGTCTTACTGCTTTTCACTTGGTGTGGTCGCATGGTAACTCGAATTTCACTGTACCTTATGGTACATGTGACAATAAACCCATCTTGAATCTCGATTCATCCCTTCAACCATGCAGCACAAGTCTGCTCTCTGTATCTTTACCTACATGTTATACTTGAGTTTGGCTTGATTATATTTATGTATGGTGTTATCTGATTTGAGTGGATAGCATGCTCACAGAGCCAGAGACCCGGATTTGATCCTGACCTCGGGTGCTGTCTGTATGAAGTTTGTACGTTCTCCCCGTGACCATGTAGGTTTTTTGCCGGGAGCTCCGGTTTCTTCCCACACCAAAGACATACAGGTTTGTATGTTAATTGGCTTTGGTTAAATTATAAATTGTCCTTAGTGTGTAGGATAGTGTTAGTGTATGGGGTGATCGCTGGTCGGCGTGGACTCGGTGGCTGCAGGGCCTGTTTCCACACTGTATCTCTAATTTAAACAACCTTGGTACAAACACACTTAAGCTTAATCTCCCACTCAATCCACATTCAGAATTACAGTTCAGTGTGTCATTATGGCAGAGAAGAAATGGAAATAAAGACACTTTCAAAACCTTTCACTAAAGCTGCAGACACAGCTGCAAATCATTCACAAAACTTGTAATCAACTAACAGCACGATATGGAAAATGAGCTTGTGCCAATGTGTAATGTAAAAGACATCATTGTGCACATTTGCCGCATAATCAGCAATTGATCGAGGGATGATTTATCCATTAGCACTAAAATTTAAAATAAAATATTGCTGATGCTGGAAGTCTGAAATAAAACAGAATGCTGGAAATATCCATATAAAATGCTAACCCTGTTTCTCTCGCCATTTGATGCTGCCTGACCCGATGAGTATTTTTGTATTTTATATTTTTAATGCTTTGATATTTCAAAGCTAAATAGTCCATCATTATCTCAGTGTTATCCAGTGTTGGTTCCATCTTACCTTTCTGTCTGAAATAAGCAAATGTCAGCATTGGCACGTGTCACTGGCAATAAGAGTTGTTCACAGGTCAAAATTTAAATCTGATACAATCAGTAACATATCTAAATTGTATAATCAAAACAACTAATGATGAGACATATTCCCAATGAAAGACCTCCTGTTTTCCTACCAGCTTAGACAAATGGGTTTCTCTTCCACTTTTAAGTTCCAAGTGAAATGTTTTTCAATAATTTCAAACAGTTTCGATGGCCAAAAATTAACTCCAAACATTATCCATTAACTGATACTGATTGCCTATAGCCATTTTAAAATTGTTTGTGCTTTAATTTAATTCTAAGAGACCTGATGATCTGAATTTGCATTGTTAAATCATGTCCCTTAATTCAATGGTCCACATAATACATTTTGCAGACCACAGTTTTGCTACACGGATAATGCAGCTGGTTTTAATAGTGTGATCTTGGGAGGTGGCAGTGAGCTAACACAGACCATTGTAAGAAGAGTGTGCCACATTCAATTAACTTCACATTTGATTACAATTCCAGTCTTGTGTATATTGGAGACCTTCCCAAGTGGTTTGAATTCCATGGCTCACGAGTACTAGAAAAGCTGTTTCCCAATTAATACATTTTGACCAACCACAAGGCACCAATCAGGATACAGTTTCCTGCGGTCATAAAGTTGGGAAGCTGAAAGTGCTTCCATCGATTGAATAGCAAAATAGATTCAGCATTCTCCTTCATTCTCCATGATGCGGTAAAATAATGTGTACAGAAAAAAAACCCTTGATGAATTCAGAAATAATGAAAGTTGCAGCAGCAGAAACACTTTTGGATACATCAGCAGTAACTTTGATGAACTAAACTCGGCTGTTGGAGATGATGTGAGACTCGTGTCAGATGGACCAAATAAAGGCAGTGCTTTTTGAGTTGATCATTCTGGATCTTTTCTAACATATTCACATCGACCTATGTATTCTGTGTGGATTGTGTTTTTGTATGATTTTAGAGGTTGACTTTTCCTCCCCTAATTTAGCAAAACTTTATCAATCTCCAGAATTTACCCTTTTCTAAATGGAAACGCTCAGGACATTACAGTTGCTGCAACCTGCTTCTCCCTCAAACAGCAGTCTGCATTTTTCATTTTAAGGATGTTTCTGAATGTTGATGATTTTGATATAACACTGATAAATGGACAATAAACATGATTACTTCACATGCCTTTGATGTTAACGTTAAAAAAAAAATAAACTGAGCATAGGAACAAAATGGCTCCTCATCTCATTTCTGTTCTTATGCAGGGTCATTTAATAGACAATAGACAATAGGTGCAGGAGTAGGCCATTCGAGCCAGCACCGCCATTCAATGTGATCATGGCTGATCATTCTCAATCAGTACCCCGTTCCTGCCTTCTCCCCATACCCCCTGACTCCACTATCCTTAAGAGCTCTATCTAGCTCTCTCTTGAATGCATTCAGAGAATTGGCCTCCACTGCCTTCTGAGGCAGAGAATTCCACAGATTCACAACTCTGACTGAAAAAGTTTTTCCTCATCTCAGTTCTAAATGGCCTACCCCTTATTCTTAAACTGTTGCCCCTTGTTCTGGACTCCCCCAACATTGGGAACATGTTTCCTGCCTCTAACGTGTCCAACCCCTTAATAATCTTATATGTTTCGATAAGATCTCCTCTCGTCCTTCTAAATTCCAGTGTATACAAGCCTAGTCGCTCCATTCTTTCAACATAACCCTTTAATGACCCTCTTTGAAATGCTTCATCGAATTTTCTGGTTTCTTTGAACACCAACTGCCTTTCCCATTTATGGCATCCTCAAATAATGTTCAAACTGGTGAGAGTGCTCATGACCAAGGCAAATAGATGGTCCTTTATGTCCCTGTGTGTTTTGAACAACACAGCTTCTGAAACTCTGGATGGATATTATAATTTAATCTTTTTTTTAATCATTTTATCATTGCTATGAATTTGAATCTATTTCAGGAGTGCTTAAATTGTAAACACAGGCGTGGACACATTGGAATCTTGTTTTATTCCTTGTTTTGTGAAATAAACGTGTTTCAAAATATCACAAACACTTTCGGCACAAACACTTTCGGCACTTTTCCATCAATGTAAGTACAAACATGATCCACTAATGACAAGTCAAATCTAGTTTACTTGCTTGCAGCTACATCACAAACACATAGACTCAGACAAAACACAAAAACAAATTATATGCAAATTATACCTACAATTTCTAAAATAAATTACTTAAAAAAAACAAACAAGACTTATCTGTAACAATTAGAAAATAAAAACCTACTCCATGAAGTGTTCTGATGTCGAGGTAGAATTAGGGTTGTGCAAATTGGTTCAAGAACTCTGATAGTTGTCGGTAAGTAGCTGTTCCCGAAACCGGTGGTGTGGGACTTTGGCTTCTCTACCTCTTGCCTGATGTGAGAGGAGTGTGTGCCTCAGATTGTAAGGGGTGGGAATCCTTGAAGATAGATGCTGTGTTCTTCAGGCAGCCTCTTATGTAGATGCTCTCGATAGTGGGAAGAGCTGTGGCCATCTCTCTATGCTGCCTCTTGTGTTCCTGTACATTGAAATTGCCATACCAGGCAATGATGAAACCAGTCAGGATGCATTTTATATTACACCTGTAGGTTTGTTCCAGTATTTGGGGACATCCCATTTCATCACCTATCTCTTATATCTCTAGTCAGAGCATTCAATGCTTGCTTTGTTGAATCACCTCCCTGAGCTGGACATTTATCCCCAAAAATTATGAATCATCAATTTCCTTGTTAATAAATTGTCACATTTCATTTAGGTGAAAATTCCATCACAACACAGGAAACAAGATTTATGTGGACAATTATAGATACGGAATAATAAGATCTGCATACAACTTTCAGTGATAAAAACAATGTAATAGTAGCTTGAAGAATAGCTCTGACGAAAGACACTGATTACAATTCAGAGTGGTTCAAAGAGCTGCAATGACGTATCAGTGAAATAAATTACTTTAGATACAGGTTAACGTTGATCACAGAGCGGACCTCCCACCATTCACTTCATTTACACCACAATGCCTCGGAAAAGCTGCCAATTTAATCAAAAACATGTCCCACCTGGGTCATTTCTTCTTTTCTCAGCTCCCATCTGGCAGAAGGTACAGAAGCATGAAAGTGTGCACCACCAGACTCAGGAACAGCTTATTCCCTTCTGTAATCAGGCTTCAGAACAGTCCTTCCATAAGCTAGTGCACCTTCCGATTCATCCCTACCCCATTGTGGACATTGGTGTTTATCTTGGGAACTGATGCGCTACAATGCTGACAACCATAGTCAGCACTGTATCATCCCCTTTGCTTTATCTATTGTACGAGTTTGACTTGATTATATTTATGTATGGTATATCTGATCTGATCTGATTGGATAGCATGCAAAACAAACTTTTTCATTATAGATCAGTACACCTGACAATAATAAACCTAAACCTAATCATTTTAACGTTCTGAGGTTTAAACGTTTTGAGATGATGGGTTCTATTTCTAATTTAGCATGAATTTTGATCAATTATAAAAAAGGGTTAATTCATAATGAAAGTCACTTCTTTTGTTGGAGAAATTTAAAAACATTTCACCCTGTAGACTAAAGATCAGAAAAAACCCCAGAATAAGCATTTGGTTGGATTCATTGCCCCAGTCCCACTCCAAACACACATACACACATTGCTGGATAATTATAAAATAACTGGTATGAAATTAACTGACTCAGAATTTCCTTCAAAAATGGTTGTAATCCTGACATTTTGAAGGTATTTATTCACAAAATGCTGGAGTAACTCAGCAGGTCAGGCAGCATCTCAGGAGAGAAGGAATGGGTGACGTTTCGGGTCGAGACCCTTCTTCAGACTGATGTCAGGGGGGCGGGACAATGGAAGGATATAGGTGGAGACAGGAAGATAGAGGGAGAACTGGGAAGGGGGAGGGGAAGAGAGGGACAGAGGAACTATCTAAAGTTGGAGAAGTCAATGTTCATACCGCTGGGCTGCAAGCTGCCCAAGCGAAATATGAGGTGCTGTTCCTCCAATTTCTGGTGGGCCTCACTATGGCACTGGAGGAGGCCCATGACAGAAAGGTCAGACTGGGAGTGGGAGGGGGAGTTGAAGTGCTCAGCCACCGGGAGATCAGGTTGGTTAAGGCGGACTGAGTGAAGGTGTGGAGCGAAACGATCGCCAAGCCGGCTCAAATAATTGAGCCATGTAGTGAATTTTAACAACTTTCAAAATCATAACACTAATTATTTTACTGCACTATTGCAATTTACAGAGCATAATTTGTGCTTGCATTTCATTTGCATGCCTTTGGTTTAACCTCCTTTAACCTACTGACACACAAAATCCTGGTGACAAAATGGAACAAAACACTTAATGAAAAGCCATTACAGAGTTACTGCCAAAGTCAGGAACTAAAATAATTTGATGTCAAGTATGCAAAGTTTATTTTTTACCATGTGTTCAAATGTCACACAGCTTATCCCTTTAAATTTAATCTAAATGGAAATATGGTTTTGTATGTGGGAGGTCGTGTCTCACGAATCTGATGATGATTTTTGAATATGTAACCAAAAAGGTTGATGATGGCAGAGTTGTAGACATTGTATATATGGATTTCAGTTTCAGTTTTAATTTTAGTTTCAGTGATGAGTTTTGAGCACCATGTTATAGGAAAGATATTGTCATGCTGGGAAGGGTGCAAAGAAGATTTACGAGGATGCTGCCAGGATTCAAGTGCCTGAGCAATAGAGAGGTTGAGGAGGCTAGGACCGTATTCGTTGAAGCGTAGGAGGATGAGGGGTGATCTGAAAGAGGTGTACAAAATCATGAGGGGAATAGAACGGGTAAATGCACAGTCTCTTGCTCAGAGTAGGGGCATCGAGAACCGGAGGACATTAAGGTGAGAGGTGAGGGTGGAAAGATTTAATAGGAACCTGAGTAACCTTTTTTACACAAAGAATGGTGGGTGTCTGACATTTCTTCACACAGAAGGTGGCAGAAATTTGGAACTCTTCCCACAATAGGCAAACTTTAATGGGGTAATGATGAGCAGAACACTGGTTTCTGGTATAAAGTCTGATTTCTTAAACTAGGTTTGGCAAAAGTCAAAATGGACGATAGCCAGTGGCGCATTTCTGTAACAGTTTTCCTTGTAATCTGGACTTATTTGAAATTTATCTGACATTTTGAAATATAAATATAAAATAACAATCCAAACATCACCACTCAGCGCCGTTATTATGCCTATTCACTGCTGTTATTGTGTCTATGCAGGCAGAGTAGATTGGCTTCATTTTACTTCACGTTTGGCACAGACTTTGTGGGCCAAAGAGTTTGTTCCTGTCCTGTACTGCTCAATGTTCTATGAAACAATGAAGCTGAGATTGATCAGCATTACAATACAACCTACAGAATGGCAATGTACAGTTTTAGAGAACTGCACCTGAAGGGTTAACAGCTCAAGTCAATGAAGACCTTTCTCAATTATCAATGAAAGAGTTCTTGTTGAACTCACTTTGACTTATGAGTTTCAATTAAAATCACTGAACTACTCCACTGCCCAGTGCAAGAAATGTAATGAGCAGCTAATGATAGAGAGCCTTGTCCAGCTTTATCACATTGCACTTCATTCACACTAATCAAAAGTGAATGATCACCTGGTGCTCTTCTGTGCAAGGAATCAGTTGTGACTTAAACAACTGATTTGGACAAGCAACTTCCACAACTTAATCAGACATGCAGTGTTCTGGAGGATTGGCAATATTAATTTAATGCAATATCTGACCATGGTATGTTGTTCATGTTATGTAACCTGTCACGGAAAACCTTATTTGAGAAAGGGCGATTCAAAGCTTTGTGGAGTGCATTGAGCAGCACAGAGGTATTTGGAGAAAAAAATCATTTGAAATTAATTCTGGGCAGAGGAACTAATTCTATTAGTTTTGTAATAGTTAAGGAAAAAGATTGGTCACAAAATCAAATCCTAAATCGGGGCATGGCAAATTTTGCTAAAGTTGATTGGGAGAGACTATGGAATTTAGAAGGATGAGAGGGGATCTTATTGACACATATAAGATTATTAAGGGATTGGACACGCTAGAGGCAGGAAATATGTTCCCGATGTTGGGGGAGTCCTGAACCAGGGGCCACAGTTTAAGAATAAGGGGTAGGCCATTTAGAACAGAGATGAGGAAAAACTTTTTCACTCAGAGAGTTGTGAAACTGTGGAACTCTCTGCCTCAGAAAGCAGTGGAGGCCAATTCCCTGGATGCTTTCAAGAGAGAGTTAGATAGAGCTCTTAATGATAGCAGAGTCAAGGGATATGGGGAGAAGGCAGGAACGGGGTACTGATTGTGGATGATCAGCCATGATCACTGTGAATAGTGGTGCTGGCTCAAAGGGCCGAATGGCCTCCTCCTGCACCTATTGTCTATCGTCTATTGAGACTGTTTGCAGATAAAGAGATGGCTGGCAAAGGGGAGGATTTAAAAAGTGAGATTGAGTTCCAGTTTGAGTGAAGGGGAAGATTCCTGGTTGAAGAGGGATATTGGGCAGGAAAAGGGTTTGTGTTGAGTTCAGGCAGCTGGAATCCAGTGAAGTGGAACATGCAAGTGGGTTAATAGAGGGCATACGATGGCTTTGGTAGATAAGATAATCATAAGTGATTCTACAAGTGTATTGAGAGCCAATGGATAAGTAGGGAGAGAATTGTTCATTTAAGAATCAGTATAGTTGTCTATGTAGAGAGCCACAGGAGACTGGTGAGATGTTTTTTAAAAATCATCTACATTTATGGTCGAGAAAGTGATGGGTAAGAAATTTGGGGAAATGAATCGTGATGTCTTGGAATATATCCATATTACAAATGAGGAGGTGCTATTAGTCCTAAAATGGATAATCCCTGGGGTCTGATTAAGGCAAGGCCTTTAAGGTCCTGTATGGGCAGCATATCTAGAAGGTTAGATCAAAGTGGAATCCAGGGCAAGCTTGCCAATTGGATACCAAACTGGCTTGGTGGAGGGAGTCAGAGGATTATAGTGGAGGATTGTTATTCAGATTGGAGGCTTGTGACTGGTGGTGTATCACAGGGATTGGTGTTCTCTCTTCTCCCCTCTCCCACCAGGCAAGAAGGAAAGAAGTGTGAAAACACACACCTCCAGATTCAGGGGCAGTTTTTTTCCCCAGCTGTTATCAGGCAACTGAACTATCCTACCAAAAATTACAGAGCAGTCCTGAGCTACTATATACCTCAATGGAGATCATTGGATTTTCTTTGATCAGACTTCACTTGTTTTATCTTGCATTAAACGTTATTCATGTTATTCCCTTTATCATGTTTCTATCTGTACACTGTGGGTGGCTCAATTGTAAACATGTATTGTCTTTCCACTGACTGTTTAGTATGCAACAAAAGCTTTTTACTGTACCTCAGTACACGTGACACTAACCTAAACAAAATGAAGGGGGACCGCATTGAAACTTACCGAATAGTGAAAGGCTTGGACAGAGTGGATGTGGAGAAGATGTTTTCACAAGTGGGAGAATCTAGGACTAGACCACTAGGACTAGAGAGTCTAGGTCGTAGCCTCAGAATTTATAGGATGTTCTTTTAGGAAGGAGATGAGGAGGAATTTCTGTAGGGTGAGGGTGGAGAATCTGTGGAATACTTTGCCATAGAAGGCTGTGGATTCCAATTCAATGGATTTTTTAAAGACTGAGATAGATAGATGGATTCTTGATGAGTACAGGGGTATGGGGAGAATGCAAGAGAAAAGGGGTTAGGAGGGAGAGATGGATCAGCCATAATTGATTGGCAGAGTAGACTTAATGGGCTGAATGGCCTAATTCTGCTCCTATCATTTATGACCTTATGTTGTTGGGGACTGACAAAACCCAATAATTAATGTCTGATCTAACCTGTCTCCTGTCTTCTTTGCATCATGTCTCCACATTAGAAACATAGAAACATAGAAAATAGGTGCAGGAGTAGGCCATTCGGCCCTTCAAGGCTGCACCGCCATTCAATATGATTATGGCTGATCATCCAGCTCAGTAACCTGTACCTGCCTTCTCTCCATACCCCCTGATCCCTTTAGCCACAAGGGCCACATCTAACTCCCTCTTAAATATAGCCAATGAACTGGCCTCAACTACCTTCTGTGGCAGAGAATTCCACAGACTCACCACTCTCTGTGTAAAGAAATGTTTTCTCATCTCGGTCCTAAAAGACTTCCCCCTTATCCTTAAGCTGTGACCCCTGGTTCTGGACTTCCCCAACATCGGGAACAATCTTCCCGCATCTAGCCTCTCCAACCCCTTAAGAATTTTATATGTTTCTATAAGATCCCCCCTCAGTCTTCTAAATTCCAGCGAGTACAAGCCTAGCCTTAGTACAGGACTCTGTTCAAAGAGACATGTTTGAAAGTAGGGAATGTCTCTTTGTGTACATTTTCAATTGCTGAAGCATTGAACTTGATTATTCCCCCAAACAAAAGCTTTTAACTGTACCTCGGTACATGTGATAATAATAAACTAAACTAACGTTTCCTCCTCTGTCCTCCATTCACTCTTTCTCCCTCTCTTTGTCAAAGCCTCATAGCCTCAGAATTAAAGGGTGCTCTTTTAGAAAGGAAGGTGACGAGGAACTTATTTAGTCAGAGGGTAGTTAATCTGTGCAACTCATTGCCACAGAGGGCTGTGGAGGCCGTCAGTGGATATTTTTTAGGCAGAGATAGACAAATTATTGATTAGAATGGGTGTCAAGGGTAATGGGGCGAAGGCAGGAAAATGGGATTAGGAGGCAGAGATCAGCCATGATTGAATGGCGGAGTAGGCTCGATGGGCCGAATGGCCTAATTCTACTCCCATAACCTGTGAAAGCCTCCTTCTAAAATAGGCCAAATATTTAATCTTACTTCTTAATGTTGCTTTGTCAAACTTTCTGGTAATCGTCTTAGTTTATCTTATTGTTTTCAAGGTATGGCATAAATACATGTTGTTCAGATCTTTAACTGCTGGTTGCCTTTTAGCAAGTTAAGCCTGCCACTGTTTGAGATGTCTTAATTCTTCCACTGGGTATAGAAGCATAATAGTTATATTATTGGTCTAGTTAATGAGCTTGAAAAGTGACCCTGGGGAGCGTTCAAATTCACTCAAAACATCTGAAGAATTTGTATTTATTTAATTTGAAATTTAAAAAAACCTATTCTCAGGACTATGCACCGTGAATTTATTCCATCTGGTTCACTTGTATATTACATGAAAGGGAATTGCCATCTTTAAATTGTGAGGCCTCTACATTGCTCAGGGCAATGAGCTGAATCTTGATATTTCTATTAAATAGTCTAAAAAGTTGATCATTCACATCAGAGATAAGGCAAGCGAGATTGCCCTTGTTGTTAAGCAGCATTCAATCATGTATGGCATTAAATCTTCCTGCAATTCTGAAGTCAATGGATATTAAGGAGAGTGGGCAACAATAACTGGAGTGGCACTCTGCAGAAAGTAAGATGGCTGTGGTTATTGGAGGTTGATCATCCCAGCCCTAGGGCACACATGTATGAGGTCTTAGAGCAATGTCAGGTGCCCAACCATATTTGATTGTGTTGTTAATGACTTTCCTTCCATGATGAGGACATTTGCTGACAATTGCAAACTACTGAATTGCATCCACACCTTCTCAGCAAATGATGACAAGTAAGTTGAAGGGAGCATGAGATCTGGCAGCTCATTCCACATACCCACCAGTCTCTGTGTGGAAAAAAAATTGCCCAGCAGACCTCCTTTAAATCTTTCCCCTCAAATCAACATTTCTCCATGTCAAATATCATCTGACTGAATTACCAAGTATGTCAATAACACACGTGTATATTAGACGGAAGATAGACACAAAAAAGTTGGAGTAACTCAGCGGGACAGGCAGCATCTCTGGAGCGAAGGAATGGGTGACGTTTAGGGTCGAGACCCTTCTTCGGATCTGAAAGGTTACCCCTTTCTTCACTCCAGAGATGCTGCCTGTCCCGCTGAGTTACTCCAGCTTTTTGTGTCTATCTTTGGTTAAAACCAGCATCTGCAGTTCCTTCCTACACATCTTGTATATTAGATGGGATCTGCAAGATTCCTTGACCAGAATACCTCCGTAGAACCACAGCTGATTTAATTGACAGTCAGCAGCAGGTGGTGGTGAGAGAACAAGGACAGTGTAGAAACCTATTGTCACCAATCTGTGGATGGACATACATCTGTTACAGACAGCATTGATATGAGTGACTAGAAAAGCAAAAATAAATACACAGAAAATCTCACAGAACCTGTGGAAAAAGAAATAAAGTTAACTTCAGAAATTGGAAAAAGAGAAAACCAGTTGGTTTTCAGTCATATAAAATGTTAATATTGTTTCTCTATCCACTGATGCTGCTTAATCTGTTGAATGCTTCCCTTATTTTATATTTCTATTTCTGATTTCCAGCATCTGCAGTTTAAAAGAAAAACATTTTGTTTAAAAACGACCACCATGCAATCCTTCTGGGGTCACAAATCTATCCTCGTATTGATAGTATGCCCCATTATGTTGTGAGCTAGCATCATGGTATTAAATATGATAGACCAAGTTGCAATCCAGAAGCTTCATCTGGGTTACTATCAGGCACTGAAGGTAATCAGCAGCAACAGAGCTACTTTGCACCATAACCTATAACCGCTCAACTTTGAATATCTCTCACTTTACCTTTTTCATTGACCCATGCGAACAAATCTGGTTGAATGGGATGTGATGGTGTGAATAATTCTGGTGCCTGCTGCCACCTTGAAAGGTAGATATCTGTGAAATTGCAGAAGATAAATTATAAGTAGTTGGGGACAGATCCATCCTCCATCCGTCAAGAGCTTATTGAAGACATTGCATGCAACATTGAAGGTGGAATGACGGCAGTGGGAAGAAGAGATGTTGAGTGGGAAACCAGCCCAGCTCGTTCTGAACCAGAGGTAGACACAAAATACTGGAGTAACTCAGCGGGACAGGCAGCATCTCTGGAGAAAAGGAACGGTGACATTTTGGGTTGAGACCCTTCTTCAGACTGGCCAGGGGGAAGGGAATGGAGAGATATAGACAGTTATGTAGAGAGATATAGAACAAATGAATGAAAGATGTGCAAAACATTGGCGATGATAAAGGAAACAGGCCATTGTTAGCTGTTTGCTAGATGAAAATGGGAACCTGGTGCAACTTGGGTGGGGGAGGGATGGAGAGACAGGGAGTTCAGGGGTTAGTTGAACCAGACTAGATAAGGGACAGCTGACAGGGCCCCTAGCAAGAAAGTGTGAGTTGGGGAAGCAGAGAGGAAGAGGTGAGATTCAATTTGGAGTCCAAAGCCCCAGATTTTACCAGCCACTTAATTTTCAGTAACTCACTTAAGTAATCTGTGTATAAATATATTCCCCTCCAAAATATATTTGTGGCTCTCCTTGCTCTTCTCTGCCCCTTGTGGGGGAAAATAGTTCAATAAACCTTTTTACAACAAGGCCAGTATGTTTTTAACTTAAAATGCTGCATCTGCCTTCTGTGACACATTGCCTAATTGAATTAATTCCCTCTTGAGGAAATGTTGTCCTAAGCAGCAGTACCTGGCATTGTTGCCTCCTCTGCCTGCTGATCTTTAAAGTAAGCACAGGCTGCATTTGACAACTTGGCTATTGAACAGCCATGAGTGTCAAAGGTGATAATGCTCTTCGAGCTCATTCTGATCACGAAAGTGTTGCACTTCTTTTATTGTGCCCTGAGATGCATTTGTCGCAGTGAGTGACTGAATTGGAGTTCCTGTATGAAACGTTTTGCAACTTACCCAAGGCACCACAACTTCCTGACAAACTGAATTACAATTTGAAGTAAAGCAATGTGGAGACAATGAAGAAAGCAAGTAAGTCAGTGGCTCACTGGGTTTTCTTTTTAACTTGTAATCCAAGTGGAGTTGATTAGCAATGTGCTTGTTTGTTCGTCTTGTAAATTGATTGTATGTTTTTTAATGGTTCTGAAAAGATAGAAGTTTTGGTTAACTAGAGGAAATGAGGGGGAGGGTAAAAGATTGTGTAGTCTAAGGAGCATGGCAGATGTTAAAAACTGATTTCTCTCTGATGAGTGTGTCGCAGATGACAAATGTTTTGTAATAATGTTGGAAGATGTTGTGAACATTGTCTATTTTACACCAGCTATCAGCATGGTTTTGATTTTTGTAGTTTATAATGTAGAGCCTTTTGAGTATATTGCACAGCTGCAATTAATCCAAAGAATACAATGAAAAACTGCAGCAGCAAATCCTCCATTGGTTTCAAACATCATTTAAGCTTTGACCTGCGATTTTGAGTTTCCTCTCAAATAGCTCTGACTTTATATGCGATAGTTTTCTCTAGGTACTTGCCTGTGAACCATTGTGGGTTATATTGCTTTAAAGGTCATTGGTACATGCATATATTTTTTGTGTAGCCCAAACATTTCTGACAAACTTTGCATGACCTGATGTAGTTCTGATCATATTCTCAGAAGGCACAGTCAAATGTAAAAAATCTCCATTCTGTATGAATATTTGTTGTGTCTGAAGCACATTGTACATTATATTCATGTAAATCCTTGAAAGGGAAAAGCAAGATAAGAGGAGTGTTAAAAATGACAAACTTTAAACATTGCAATTAGAGGGATAGAGTAAAAGATAATGGAAGTTACTTATCCTTTATAAAACACCAGTCAGTGCACAGAACAGCACATGAACAGGCCTACAATGCCTGTGCCAAACATCATGCCAAGCCCAACTCTCATCTGCCTGCACATATTTCATATCACTCCATTCCCTGCATATACCCTGTATATTAGCCATGATCATGTTGAATGGTGGTGCTGGCTCAAAGGGCCGAATGGCCTACTCCTGCTCCTATTTTTCTATGTCCTCTACATCCATGTGCTTATTCAACAGTCTCTGAAATGCCATTATCATACGCGCTTCCTCCACCACCAGCTCCAGCAGCACCTTCCAGACACTCACCACCTCAATTTGTGTTAAACTTCCACCACACATCTTTAAACTTTGACCCTTTCAGCTTGAAGTTATGCCCTTCCAATTTTCACATTTCCATCCTGGGAAAAGATTCTGATTGTCAATGCCTCTCATAGTTTTATATACCTATCCGGTCTCTCCTCGCCTACAGTGTTCCAGAGGAAATAATCAAAGTCTGTACAAACCTCGCTCTGTAGCTAATACTCCTAATCCAAGCATCGTTCTGGTACAGCATCCTTTCCAATACCTCCATATCCTTCCAGGATGGCCTGAATTGCACGCAATATGCCAAATGCAGCCTAACCAAAGCCACATCATGACTTTCTAACTATTAAACTCAATGCACCGACCAATAAAGATGAACATACCATATGCCTTCTTTACCACTCTATCTACCCTGTCTAGCCACTTTCAGAGAATTATGAACTGGGGGGGGGGGGGGGGGGGGTTGCATACATCAATACCATTAAGGGTCTTGGCATTAATCATATATTTTCCATGTACCACAGCAATCTTGGTGTCATCTGCAAACTTACTAACCAACCAATCTTGATCAGCAGGGGCGTGGGCTATGAAATGGCGAATAGAGTTTAATTCAAATAAGTGTCGCATTTTGGGAAGTCAAACAAGGACAGGACTTCATAGTGAATGGTAAGGCCCTGGGGAGTGTTGTCAAGCAGAGGGATCGAGCAGTATAAGTGCATAGTTCCTTGCAGATGGCTTCGCAGGAAGATAGAGTGGTGAACAGTTCTTTTGACATGCTGACTTTCATCTGTCAAGGGATTGAGTATGGATGTTAGGATGTTGTATTACATCTGTGCAAAACATTGGTGAGGCCATTGGCAAGGTCTGATGGAGGGTTTCGACCCTAAACGTCACCTATTCCTTTTCTCTAGAGATGCTGCCGAACCCGTTGAGTTACTCCAACATTTTGTGTCTATATTCAGTGTAAACCAGCATTTGTAGTTCCTTCTTGCACATGGAGTTTTGTGTTCAGTTTTGGTCTGATTTTGTAATCCGTCTAATTCTTGCTGGTGTTTCAAAACACCTATCAAATGCTACACTGGATTTGTTTGTTCTTCCTTTAGCCGTCAGACAATGTGTCTCAACCACATCTGAATCATCTCTGAAAGGCAGCCCCTTGGACTGTAACAATTTTGCCCATCAACTTTATGGTTCCAGTTTACCTGAGCCATATCCACTCTCATCACATTTGACAAATGGCCTTCCTCCAATTAATTATTAGTTTGGACTGATGCTTCTCTTTCTACAATTAACCTAAATCTGACGATGTTACGATCACTCTCTCCTGAAGGTTCCCTTACCAAAACTTAGAGGAATTACCCACCTCATTCCCCATATCCAGATCAGCTTTCCTCATTGGACCAAAAGCATAGAAAATTACCTTGACCACATTTGTGATACTTTTCACCCTCTCTGGTCCTAAAACTATTGCTATTGCAGTTCATATTGGAATCATTACAGTACCATTGAGTTAATTGAGTTTACCAGAATAATCGCTGCATTAGGGGCTATTAGCTACAGGGAGAGCTTGGACAGACTTGGCATCTTCCCCAACAATTTACCTACTATTGCTGTAAGGCTCGTCGGTCTGATATTTCCTGATTTATCCCTTCTGTCCTTTTTGAACCGGGGACATTAGCTATCCTCGAGTCACGGGTACCTCACTAGATGGTAATTTCATTCCTGTTGAGGTCCCATCTCCTTCAGAAATAGTCCCTGTTTTTCGGGATTTTAAAGCCTTGCTTTTGATGCAATCCCTCCAGCCAAACATTCATTTGCTTTATCTTCCTCCCTGTGTACTGATTAACACTGGTAATGATCAATTCCTATTTTGAAATGAGGCAAAGTTGAGATCCAAGAAAATTAATTAAAATTAATTAATAAATAAACAAGAAGCTATTTAAAAGTAAGTACAAAACAACAGTTCAACCTAGCAGTTCATCCTAACAAAAATAAACAAATCTCGGAGGGGCACACAGCCAGTGAAAAAATTCAAAACTCTCCACACCGTGTGTGAACAGGGTGAAGGGGTTGCAACACTGAAGAACAATCATAGAATTGATATAGTTTGTATTGTTTTCACATTACACCTAATCTCTCATTCTGTTTTGCGTGAAACTGTTTACAGTTTCTATTGACACACTTTGTGATGTTTTGTTTTATAATCTTTGCTGATCTGAAGTCACAAACACACTATAAACAAAGTATAATGATTATCCCACCTTGTGAAGCATGGCTTTGGCTTCATTTGTGTTTCATGGGAGGCTAAAGCTTTGGGAGGTGTGTGCAAGTGGAGAGAGGTCCCCTTCTTATTCAAGCCTACCTTGTCAATCTTCACAATTTTCAAAGAGTTTGGAAGGGGGAGGAAGTCAATTTTTGTTAATGGCCATCGTCCATTCCAGTCTACAAAAGATAGCAGCGAAAAAAACAGTAAAGTTAAGATCTCTAAATCTTTTAAAAGATTATCAGGTACGTGAGACATTGCACATGTAAATGTAAGCAGACAGACCTCTAGTCTGCTCAGAGTTTGCTATTTTCATGGGGCCAGTGGCGTTTGCTGTGAAGTGGTAGTGCTTGGCAGCAAATCATATTCCATGTGTTGTGTCAAAAGCTATGAGATGTATTGCAATTTCACTATGCTGTAAAATGGTAAAGGACTTGGTCTGGGTATGAAAAATGTAATACAATTTCTTAGATTTTATTTTCTTTGACTTACTCGTGACTGAGTTTTATAGTCAGTATGGTATGAAAACAATGTACATGTACATTCTGGACCTTTACTTTACTTTGTTTAACTGGTGATAAAAGTTAAGACAATAAAGTTAATATTCTTCACATGGTGATGTAATTTAGCAATGTTTTTTTAATTGAATAGTTGGTTGCTAGGCAGTACTTGTCAGTATTTGTGGATGATTTATGGTAAAATTACAAAACAAGATGACAGGTAAATTTATTCAATATATTTTAAATTGAATTTCCAATAAAAATAAAGATTTGCAAATAATTTTTCTATCACTTTCTATCTGTAGCTACAAAACTGCCAGTTGATTCCACAATGTATATTATACCAAAAAAAAAGAAACTTATTGAAGGGGTATTGTAATACAGGTCAAAAGATTTGTAATGGTGTTAAAATGATAGTGAGGGAAGTGCGGCAATACTGAAAGAGCAAGTTATCCAGAGGCAATGTAATAAAATACTGCTGGATGAGTGAAACTGAGAAATATGTACTGACGTTGGGACAAGGTGGCTTTGAGTGTTGTGGGAGATGCAGTGTTACAGCACAAATGTTGCAGTAGTAGTGAGTGAGAACAATAGAAATGACATGTGTCTGATGTTTCTAAACTGATGGCACATGGACCTCTACTTCGAATGGCTCCCACTTAAAATGGCTGAGCACAAAAAAGTAAGCGGACTCTTCAAAGTAACAGGTTCGCTGGTGCTGTTCTTTGAATGTTTTATTACAACAAAACCTAATCTAGTCGAGTCAGCCAAATGCAGAAGCTGCCGATTTTGAAGAGGAAGGCAGTGGTCTCTGCTGTTCGAGTCAACGTTTACCCTTCAGTCAAAATCACTCCAAAATTGATTATTGTTGAAATTGATTGTGCAAACGTACAGTCCACACATCCGCTATTGCCTTTTCTAAATAATAATAGTGACTGCACTTCAAAGCCTTTTTTTTGATAATTCTTGGTGCTAGTGGAATGTAAGACAATTTCTTGCTGAGAAGCAAGCAAAGACTTGGTGAATGATGTGGGGATTTGGTGCTTGAGCTTTTCAACTGAACTGTGTGCACCAGGGCAGGCACATCAAAGGGAGCAAACAGGATCAATTAAAATAAAGCTTGGGAGGCAGCTCCTGGCCTTTCCAGATACTGATATCAAACCAAATTAAAAACAAAATCAGATTCCTAAAATGTCACAACAATGGAAAGAAAAAAAAGGGTTATTCAGTGACTTTTGTGTGACATGATGCTATGAATGATCAAAAGTATGTATTTTAGTGTTTAAATATTATATCTACATTCCTACAACTGGAAGACTTTGGACACTGAGATAGTGCTATCAAGATGTGCCGTATCTGAATGCTGATGCAGCACAGCTCCAGATTGTTCAATGATATTGCACACACTGGCCTGCTTGACATTTGGTTATAGCTGTTTATTGTCAGACAGTGCTCACAGAACACTGTTTAAAAATAATTCCGCAAAGTTAAGACCCATGGGACATGGGTTTAAGGAGAGAGGGAAAATATTTAATAGGGACCTGAGGGGCAACTTTTTCACACACAGAGGGTGGTGGGTATATGGAAGGAGCTGCCAGAGGAGGTAGTTGAGGCAGATACAATAATAGCATGTAAAATACATTATTACAGGGACATGGATAGGAAAGATTTAGAGGGATATAGACCAAACACGGGCAGGTGGGATTAGTGTAGGTGGGGCATCTTGGTCGGCAGGGGCAAGTTGGGCCAAAGGGCCTGTATCCATACTATATGATTCTATGATATTCTAATATGATTCTAATGATATTCATCTCAATTATAGACCAGTTAGCCTGACATCAGTGGTGGGGAAGATGCGAGAGGATGTTAGAGTCAATTATCAAAGATGTAATAGCGGAGCATTTGGATAGCAGTAGCAGGATCAGTCCAAGTCAGCATGGATCATGCTTGACAAATCTTTGGGAATTTTTTGAGGATGTAACGAGTAAAATGGACAAGGGAGAGCCAGTGGCTGTAGTGTACCTGGACTTTCAGAAAGCCTTTGATAAGATCCCACACAGGAGATTAGTGGGCAAAATTAGAGCACATGGTATTGGGGGTCGGGTATTGACAAGGATAGAAAATTGGCAGACAGGAAACAAAGAATAGGGATTAACGGGACCCTTTCAGAATGGCAGGCAGTGACTAGTGGGGTGCCGCATGGGTCTGTGCTGGGACCGCAGCTATTTACAATAAGCATTAATGATTTAGATGCAGGAATTAAAAGTAACATTAGCACATTTGCAGATGACACAAAGCTGGGTGGCTGTGTGAACTGCGAAGTGGATGCTATGAGGTTTCAGGATGATTTGGACAGGTTGTGTGAGTGGGCAGATGCAGTATAATGTGGATAAATGTGAAGTTATCCACTTTGGTGGCAAGAACAGGAAGGCAGATTATTATCTGAATGGTGTTATGTTAAGAAAAGGGAAAGTACAACGAGACCTGGCTGTCCTTGTACATCAGTCACTGAAAGTAAGCATGCAGGTACAACAGGCAGTGTAGAAAGCTAATGGCATGTTGGCCTTCATAATGAGAGGAGTTGAGTATAGGGGCAAAGAGGTCCTTCTGCAATTGTACAGGGCCCTGGTGAGACCACACCTGAAGTACTGTGTGCAATTTTGGCCTCCTAATTTGCCGAAGGACATTCTTGCTATTGAGGAAGTGCAGCGTAGGTTCACGAGGTTAATTCCCAGGATGGCGGGACTGTCATATCATGAAAGAATGGAGCAACTGGGCTTGTATTCACTGGAATTTCAAAGGATGAGAGGGGATCTTATAGAAACATATAAAATTATTAAGGGATTGGACATGCTAGATGCAGAAAACATGTTCCCGATGTTCGGCGAATCCAGAACCAGTGGCCACAGTTTAAGAATAAGGGGTAGGCCATTTAGAACTGAGATGAGGAAAAACATATTCACCCAGAGAGTTGTGAATTTGTGGAATTCTCTGCCTCAGAAGGCAATGGAGGCAAGTTCACTGGATGCATTCAAAAGAGAGTTAGATAGAGCCCTTAGGACTAGCAGAATCAAGGGGTATGGGGAGAAGGCAGGAACAGGGTACTGATTGTGGATGATCAGCCATGATCACATTGAATGGCGGTGCTGGCTCGAAGGGCCGAATGGCCTTCTCCTGCACCTATTGTCTATGTATCTATGTATCACATGCAGGCAAAGAAGATTACTTTAACTTGGCATCATGTTCGACATCGTGTGGGCTAAAGGGCCTCTTTCGGTGCTGTATTGTTTTATGTAACTGAATAAAATTTTTGTAACTGCTGAGGTGGAATTTAACCTCCCATTGAACTGAAAATTAGATCCAACCTCTGGATTGCATGACCAGAAACATAATCATATTGCCACCATATCCTGTGAAGATTTTGAGTCATATAGTGTTGAAGCACGACAACTACAAACTGAGTACACAGTCACGAAAACTTAGCATTAAGATGCATCGTACTTGGCTAGAATTTTGTAAGTAACAAAAGGGGATGATCTAACTTTTTAAAAACACGTTATTAGTATCATATAGTGATATGATTGATTTATGATATATGATATTGCATCATTAAGGCATTTTGCATTTTTGGTTCATGATTTTTAGTTATGGTATCAAAAGACATAGGGGTTAATGCAGGAAAGAGGCACTGAAGTCAAACATTAGCCATGAATCATTGAATGGTAGCGCACAAGAGTTTTAATTGCATACCAATTTTTTAACGTTATTATGGTACATCTAGGGTGACATGGTATAGAAGATTACTAACACAGATATAACTACTATATATTATTACTCAGCATATTCCTTCATTCTCTTTCCTTTTTTTGTATCATGCCCTGTGGCAGTTTGCTTTGCAAATTCTCTTGTCTTCATTTGGCTGACTGCTTACAGAACTTGACAGCATTATCCAGAGCAGTGAAAGATTTTCATAATTGTTACTTGGCCCGAATGCTTCTTAAGGCATTCTGATGTGTTGGATTATGGCTTGGATCGGAATACTGCATGAGATAGCATTAAATGAATCTATATACTAAAACTCTCGTTTGTTTGTTTGTTTGTTTGTTCCTGAACTAGAGCCAAAATGGAACACGATAGCGCAACAATTTTAGGCCCACCTTACTCACCATCGTCCCTTCGGTGCTAATGGAAGAAGTTTCATTGAAATCGGTGTTATATTTTTAAAGTTATTCACATTTTAAAGTTTAAATCTATCTCCTAGGGAGGGAGGCAGGGAGGGAGGGGGGGAAGAGGATAAGGGGGGTTGAGGGGGATGGAGTGGGGGGGGAGGGGAGGGGGAGAGGAGGGAGGAGGAGGAGGGCATGGGGAGGGAGGAAAGGGGAAAGGGGAGAGAGAGGGGGGGAAAGGGGGAGAGGGAGGGGGGAAAGGGGGAGAGGGAGAGTGGGGTGGAGAGGGTGCTGCACCAATGCAGGAGAGGTTTGGGTCCAATGGGTCCACTTGGTCTAATTAGATATAAACTTATGCAGATAAAGCACATGCATTCAATGGTACACTAAAATAGATAATCTGTTATCCTTTGTTCAGAAATCGTGATGATTTGGCATCAGGTTCACCTGATTCTATTTTCTACCTCCCTTTAAAATCACTGGGGCCTTTCTACCTGCACTTTAAAGCTCATGAAAATCTCTGTTTCCTAAGCTCTCTTTAAATTCGCTGAGACACCCTGTTCTTTTTAGACTCACCCGGACCTCATTTCCTGCAGATCTTTTTTAAAGTCACTGGGGCCCCATTCCCTGCACTCCCTTTAAATGTACGATTGGGCCAGTTTGCAGTGCCTGCCTTTAAACTCAGTCAGTTTACTGGCAAATTTGTAGTGCAGTATCATAACATCTTTTTAACACACAAAAAAGAATAATATTCTACTCCAAAGGGAATAATATTCAATAGTCCAGAACATTTTGTCATTTCAGCATGTAAATCCTACGAGTGAAAAATTTATTGGAGTTTTACTGAATTATCTGGTATTTTCACCCACCCCTGCATGAGATGTGGTGCTTGGATGGTGTGGCCATCTCCTTGTTCTCGATGTTCTTCATATCTGAAACTACAGGCTTTTCACTGATCATTTAAGTTCAGAAGACATAGGAGTAGAATTAGGCCATTCGGCCCATCAAGTTGGGGCAATTCACACGCTTTACCCAGAAATTTCAGCTGTCAATGCTTTACAGGAGTGTTTATTTGAAAACAAGCTGTATTTGGTACTCCATTATTTTGCTTTTCACAAGTTAGCATACACTGTTGAAAACAATGCATTCTATCTCATGTTCGAGGTGCATCATTAAAGCTCTTTGTATGGATTATAATTATATGACATGTCATATTTTCCAAGTTCTAGTATTCTTAAATGAATGCTTCACAATCGAAAAGTAATGACTGATGGAAAAGTAATGATGGATGGAATAGCTTTGTATATTACATTTGAATTAATTGCCATTGTGGTGGCAGTGGTCCTAACGTAAGAGGTAGCCAACCAAAATTATCAACATGGTGAAGAGCTTGTCACTAAAGATGTGTTCTAATTGGTAACACGTAGAGGCAACATGGAATTGATCTCACATTGTAGCTAATTCTGAAACGTGGGACATTGAGTCAAATGGAACAGAATTTCAGAAGTGGATTATACCACAGAGCTGTTTTTATACAATGCCTTGAGCATTGCTGAGCCAATGCAAACTTCCGGCCTTTTTCTTTGAATTTTATGTCGAATGGAAATAATTCACTCTTCCTTAGCAAAATATGAACGTTGGGTGTAGTGTTGATATTGTTGAAAGTGTGACATTAGTTTGGCTGAAAGCTAGCATGTATGAATTAGTTTCCAGCTCCACTCAACTTGAGCACAGTACTGTTGCATTACTGGTGTTTTGATCTAAATAAATATTAAACTGGGGGCTTTTCTGCAATTCCCAGGTGAATATAAAGTATTCCACAGCTCCAGAAACAATGCTGTTTGGCCATTGCGCTTTCATTTGTATTTTCCTCTAAGGTGGAATGCCTTGGATATGAAAGTTACTTCATTAATATTCAGTTTTAAGAGTGTTTGTCATCAAGGGAAATTGATTTTCATGGGGAAATTATCAATCCCAATGTAATAATGTCGGATGATGGAAAATACAAAATCTAAGAAATTCTTTGCTACTGAAAAGGCGAGTTCTATGGTTCAATGGAGGATTTGCTTTCAAGAGGCAATAACAAATTAATTCCGTTGTGCATTCACTTCAAAACATCTTGCATATTCTACAAGGGTTTTCATGGTAAACACACTTATAGATATCTCCCTTGTTTGTTCTACCATTGAGTAGCAAGTCTGGGAAAACACAAGTCAAGGGTGCTATGCCTTTTTTTGTAAGATAGTATTACATCCGATTCCACCAGCCTTTGGGCAGTGCACTCCATTTCACAACTCTCAACATTAAAACGTTTCTTTTTGTTAATTCCCCCTTTACAATTTATATTCAAAACATATATATTTTGCTTTTGTCTTGGAACTGTGAATTTTAAAATGTAGTGTTCCGTTTGCTTACCAGATGTTCTCTGAAATTTGGTTTCTTTAACTTCAACTGAACCAAATTTGGAATCTCATTTCTGTACGCTACATCTCACATTTAGCACATACAAAAGAATACTAACTGGCACTCATTTATTTTGTGACGTTTAAACAAAAAAAGGCAGTTTGAAACACCATGAGGCCTAACCATTGGGCCAAACGAAGATACTTACAAAAACAATTCTGTTCAGTATCTAATATTGCACAATACAAAATACAACTTTAGTCTGCCAAATAAAACATATCCGTAGTAGAATATGACAATTAGTGCAAGAAAGCAGAACCTGGGTTTCCCAGTACTGCTAATGGGGTGCATTTCCTGCCCTTGAGTCAGAATGCAGAAGCAACACCATATAAACTGCCCAAACTCTTAACAGCTGAACTCCTTTTACAGGAAGAGCCTTGAGTGAAGGAAGTTGCTAATGACAAAAAGGTCAAAGGTGGCGCATTCCATCAATAACTGTGCTTTAATTGTGCAAACAGCATGGATTTACAACTGGAAAACAGAACCAGGAAAGACTTCCTCGGTTTCATCTCACAGCAGCTGAGAGTGACACCTCATTTTTCACAGAATATAAAGATGTCAAACATAACCATCCTTGCTATTGTTTGGCTGAAAGAACATAATCCACCTTTTTCAGAGAATTGTTTCTGTTTTTGAGTTGGAATGGTATAAAATCTTTTATGTGAAAAAATACTTGTAACTTTTGTTTTTAAATGAGTGCTATATTATTATTTTTGTCTTGTTTGGAGGTGAGATGCTGTTGTATAATAAGTGTAAGAAAATAACTGCAGATGCTGGTACAAATCGAAGGTATTTATTCACAAAATGCTGGAGTAACTCAGCAGGTCAGGCAGCATCTCAGGAGAGAAGGAATGGGTGATGTTTCGGGTCGAGACCCTTCTTCAGACTGATGCCTGTTGTATAATGGTTTTACTGCTATTGTTCATAAGTTAAAAAAGCAGAATTAGGCCATAAAGTCTACTCCGCTATTCGATCATGGCTGATCTATCTTGCCCTCTCGATCCCATTAACATATAACATATAACATATAACAACTGCAGCATGGAAACAGGCCTGTCCGGCCCTACCAGTCCACGCCGACCATTCTCCCTGACCTAGTCTCATCTACCTGCACTCAGAACATAACCCTCTAATCCCCTCCTATCCATATACCTATCCAATTTACTCTTAAATAATAAAATCGAGCCAGCCTCCACCACTTCCACCGGAAGCCCATTCCATACAGCCACCACCCTCTGAGTAAAGAAGTTCCCCCTCATGTTACCCCTAAACCTTTGTCCCTCAATTCTGAAGCTATGTCCCCTTGTTGGAATCTTCCCCACTCTCAAAGGGAAAAGCCTACCCACGTCAACTCTGTCCGTCCCTCTCAAAATTTTAAAAACCTCTATCAAGTCCCCCCTCAACCTTCTACGCTCCAAAGAATAAAGACCCAACCTGTTCAACCTCTCTCTGTAGCCTAAGTGCTGAAACCCAGGCAACATTCTAGTAATTCTCCTCTGTACCCTCTCCATTTTGTCGACATCCTTCCTATAATTTGGCGACCAGAACTGCACACCATACTCCAGATTCGTCCTCACCAATGCCCTGTACAATTTTAACATTACATCCCAACTTCTATACTCGATGCTCTGATTTATAAAGGCAAGCATACCAAACGCCTTCTTCACCACCCTATCCACATGAGATTCCACCTTCAGGGAACAATGCACAGTTATTCCCAGATCCCTCTGTTCCACTGCATTCCTCAATTCCCTACCATTTACCCTGTACGTCCTATTTTGATTTGTCCTACCAAAATGCAGCACCTCACACTTATCAGCATTAAACTCCATCTGCCATCTTTCAGCCCACCCTTCCAAAAGGCCCAAGTCTCTCTGTAGACTTTGAAAATCTACCTCACTATCAACTACTCCACCTATCTTAGTATCATCTGCATATTTACTAATCCAATTTGCCACACCATCATCCAGATCATTAATGTAAATGACAAACAACAGTGGACCCAACACAGATCCTTGGGGTACTCCACTAGACACTGGCCTCCAACCTGACATACAATTGTCAACCGTTACCCTCTGGTATCTCCCATTCAGCCATTGTTGAATCCATCTTGCAACCTCACTATTAATACCCAACGATTTAACCTTCTTAATCAACCTTCCATGTGGAACCTTGTCAAATGCCTTACTGAAGTCCATATAGACAACATCCACAGCCTTGCCCTTATCAATTTCCCTGGTAACCTCTTCAAAAAATTCAAGAAGATTAGTCAAACATGACCTTCCAGGCACAAATCCATGTTGACTGTTTCTAATCAGACCTTGATTATCCAAATAATTATATATATTGTCCCTAAGTATCTTTTCCATTAATTTTCCCACCACAGACGTCAAACTAATAGGTCTATAATTGCTAGGTTTACTTTTAGAACCTTTTTTAAACAAGGGCACAACATGCGCAATGCGCCAATCTTCCGGCACCATCCCCGTATCTAATGACGTTTGAAATATTTCCGTCATAGCCCCTGCTATTTCTGCACTAACTTCCCTCAATGTCCTAGGGAATATCCTATCAGGACCTGGAGACTTATCCACTTTTATATTTTTCAAAAGTGTCCGTACCTCCTCTTCTTTAATCCTCCTAATTTCCATCACTACTCTACTTGTTTCGCTTACCTCACATAATTCAATATCCTTCTCCTCGGTAAATACCGAAGAAAAGAAATTGTTTAATATCTCCCCCATTTCTTCCGGCTCAGCACATAGCTGACCACTCTGACTCTCTAATGGACCAATTTTATCCCTCACTATCCTTTTGCTATTGACATATCTGTAGAACCCCTTGGGGTTTACTTTTACATTACTTGCCAAAGCAGCCTCATATCTTTTTTTCGCTTTTCTAATTTCCTTCTTAAGATTCCTTTTACATTCTTTATATTCCTCAAGAACCTCATTTACTCCCTGTCACTTATATTTATTGTATATCTCCCTCTTTTTCCGAACCAAGTGTCCAATTTCCCTGGAAAACCACGGCTCTTTCAAATTATTATTCTTTCCTTTCCACCGAACAGGGACATAAAGACTCTGTACTCTCAAAATTTCACCTTTAAATATCCTCCATTTCTCTATTATATCCTTTTCATAAAACAAAAATTTCCATTTCACTCCTTTTAAATCCTTTCTCATCTCCTCAAAATTAGCCTTTCTCCAATCCAAAATCTCAACCCTTGGTCCAGATTTGACCTTCTCCATAATGATATTAAAACTAATGGCATTGTGATCACTAGACCCAAAGTGCTCCTCAACACATACCTCCGTCACCTGACCCATCTCATTTCCTAACAGGAGGTCCAACACTGCCCCTTCTCTGGTAGGCACCTCTACGTATTGCTGCAAAAAACTATCCTGCACACATTTTACAAACTCCAAACCATCCAGCCCTTTAACAGAATGCGATTCCCAGTCTATATACGGAAAATTGAAATCACCCACAATCACCACTCTGTGCTTACTACTAATATCTGCTATCTCCTTACATATTTGCTCTTCCAATTCTCGTTCCCTATTTGGTGGTCTATAATACACCCCTATAAGTGTTGCTAAACCTTTCTCATTTCTGAGTTCCACCCAAACAGCCTCCCTAATCGAGCCTTCTAGTCTGTCCTGCCAAATCACTGCTGTGATATCCTCCCTGACAAGCAATGCAACACCCCCACCTCTTGCCCCTCCGATTCTATCACATCTGAAACAATGAAATCCTGGAATATTTAATTGCCTTCTGCCTCCTGCCTTCTCCCCATAACCCCAGACACCATCACTAATTAAGAATCTATCAATATCCACCTTAAAAAATATCCATTGTCTTGGCCTCCACAGTTAGTTGTTTGTGACATTGAATTCCACAGATTCACCACCATCTGACAAAAGAGTGTTTACTCTTACAGAGAGGGGGAGAGAGGGGAGGGGGAGAAGAGAGAACACAGATCGCATGGAGCAATACATTTGAGCTTGGCCTAAGTATTCGGCAGTCTCTGAACAGGAGAGGCATTCCTGGCTGGTTACATGTCCCATTCCACACGAGCATTTTGCATCAAGCATTACTTGTTGCTGTGGTAGCCACATATTTATTTTATTTTTTTAATTTTACAGGCAGCTATTTCCTTCATGTTGCCAGATTTTCAGTCCTGAAATTTAAGTTGCTCTAAATGATGCTTTGCCTTTTTAACGCTTCAAAACCCACACAATTCTGATCAGCAAAAATAGTCGATTGGAGTGGCTGCAAGTTCACTGACATTTTGGCTTGTCTAATTTCTCATTTTTTCAGACCACATATGGACTCGTCCATATTTATCTGGATTTGTTAGCAAATGCTTCCCTCCATTTTTTCTGTTCCACTTGACCAAGTGCAGATGCTCTGTGAGCATCCATCTAAAATGTGATTCAGTTCATTCAGTAGAAGTGAATGTGACTAGTTAGAAAGAGATGCACTGAACTGTAGATGCTAGTTTATTTTAAAAAAAGAAACAAAGTGCTGGAGTAACTCAAGGTAGCATCTCTGGAGAACATGGATAGGTGATGTTTCGGGTCAGGACTAATCCTCAGACAGACATTTCGGGTCAGGTCCTTTCATCAGACTGAAAGTTTGAAAAAAAAAAGTCCCAATCCAAAATGTCACCTCCCCATGATCTTCAGAGATGCTGACTGACTCACTGAGTTACTCCAGCACTTTGTGTCTTTTTGTTTACTAATCAGAAAATGTCTCCAGATGGCAATGTTCTTTCCATGGCAAGAAATTAATCATTAAATTAATGATTTCCACAAGTAACATGAAATCTCATTCAAAAAATCACTGTACATCATACTGACCATTGTGGAAGTTAGTAATTATCTCTGGGCAGCTGTCCAGGAGACCTGCATTATTGATGAGGAAGGAAACAGTAGATCAATGCCCTTGGAAGAAGAGCAATTTGCAGTTGCTCAATACCCCGATGTGTTTTCCATCAGCAGACAGACAGACAGACAGGTAGGTAGCACAGAATTCCTTGGCATCTCTTTGCTGTTCATTAATCTGCAATAATAAAAAAATAGTAGTTCAGACCTATCACAATGAAAGTGTGTACAAAAGATTACATAAGATATTTCAAATGATACTTAACTCTGTGAAGGTGTTCAACTTGTATCAAACTTCACAAGTTATAGGAGTAAAATTAGACCATTCGGCCCATTGGGTCGGCTCTGCCATTCAATCATGGCTGATCTCTGCCTCCAAATCCCATTTTCCTGCCTGCTCCCCATAACCCTTGACACCCATTCTAATCAAGAATTTGTTGATCTATGCCTTAAAAATGTCCACTGACTTGGCCTCCGCAGCCTTAAGTGGCAATGAGTTCCACAGATTAACTACCCTCTGACTAAAGAAGTTCCTTCTCGCCTCCTTTCTAAAAGAGCTTTAATTCTGAGGCTACGACCTCTGGTCCTAGACTCTCCCACCAGTGAAAACATCCTTTCCACATCCTTTCATTATTCTGTAAGTTTCAATGAGATCCCCCCTCAACCTTCTAAACTCCAGCGAGTAGATGCCCAGTGCTGTCAAATGCTCATCATATGTTAACCTAATCATTCCTATCAACCTCCTCTAGACCCTCTCCAGAGGCACCATTATCCTTCCTCAGATATGGGGCCCAAATTTGCTCACATTAACTTAATGAAGAGTATGTAAAACTGTGGTGCACAATTTTTACTAGTAGATTTTGTTTTCATTTATAATTGGGGAGGATGAAGCTAGATGTTGGGGGAGTCCAGAACCAAGGGTCACAGTTTATGGAGTTTTCTGCCACAGAAGGCAGTGGAGGCGAATTCAGTTGAAGTTTTCAAGAGAAAATTAGATTTAGCTCTTAGGGCTAAAGGAATCAAGGAATATGGGGAAAAAGCAGGAACGTGGTACTGATGTTAGATGATCTGCCATGATCATATTGAATGGTGGTCATGGTTTGAAGGGCCGAATGGCCTACTCTAGCACCTTATTTTTCTATGTTTCTATGTTTAGATAATGTAATAACTCGCTTACCTCACATAATGCATGCAGAACAAAGTAGAGTGTAGGAACAGGATCTTCGGCTCAGTGTCCTTGCCAAGCATGATGCCAGGCTAAACTAAACGCTTCTGCTTGTACGTCCATGTACCTCCATTCCCTGCATATCAATGTTCCTATCTTAATGCCTCTTAAATGCCCCTATCATATCTGCCTCCAGTACCATTCCAACAGCACATTCTAGGCATCCAACATTCTCTTGGTCTGGACATCACCTTTTTTAAATGTCATGACTTTCAAGATTTCAAGATCAATTTATTGTCACATGTTCCAATTAAGTTATCATCTTAAAGCTGTGGAGTCTGTCATTTCCACCCTGGGCAAAGGGATTCTGACTGTCTAAACTATATATACCTCTCAAAATTTTATATACTTCTATCAGGTCTCCCCTCAGCCTCTGACGCTCCAGAGAAAAAGGCTTTCACATCTAATCTTTAATGTACATCTCACTATTGTACCGCCTACTCTAATTAGCAAACTAAAAAGAAAGAACAAAATTGTATCATTGTCATACTTTTAACATTGAGTATACATTTCAAACCACTATGCAAAGTAATTCCTGCTTGTCGTGCCCTTATGAAGGTTGCTTTTCATATCATAAGATCCTACTTCAGAGAATTGATGTAACAAATAATTAATTGGCTCTCAGTGGAGAAGCATTGGGCAAAACCTTCTCCTGTGAGTGCTGTAGAGACTGTTTTATCCATCTATAAGGCAACAGGGAGCCTAACATCTATGGTGAGTGAGATAAGGGGAGGATTCTGAGGGATACGATATATATGTTCTTGGATAGACCGGAGCTGATTCAGGACAATCAGCATGTCTTTAGACCCTAGATATTATCAATATGGACTTCAACGAGGCCTTGAATCAGGTTCTGCATTGTAGGCTGCTCTGGAAGGCTAGATCGCATGGGATCCAGGGACAGCTAGATAACAGGATACAAAATTGGCTTTCTGGAAGAAAGAAAAGAGTGGTGGTAGAAGGGTGTTTTTCAGACTGGAGGCCTGTGACTAGTGGTGTGCCTCAGGGATTGGCGCTGGGCTCATTGCTGTTTGTGGTTCATATCAATAATTTGAATAAGAATGTACAAAGCAAGATTAGTAAGTTTGACGATGACACTAAAGTGGGTGGTATCATAGATAGTGACGATGATTATCAAAAATTACAGCAGGCTGTTGATCAGCTGGGTAAATGGGCTGAGGGGTGGAATTTAATGCAGAGAAGTGTGAGGTTTGCATTTTGCAAAGTCAAACCAGGGCAGGGCCTTCACAGTGAATGGTAGGTTGATCAGAATAGTCTCTGACTGAGAACCCAGCATGTGTGTGTTGCTCCTTGCACAAGGAAATTTATTGTATTTGGGGTTATTGCACAGTTGTTGGGTTTCTGCATGAGGAGGGAATTCTCTGAAGAGTTTGCCAGTAATTTGGATTTGGAGATTACCAGACTGAGTCCTGGTTCTGCCATAAATAGCAGTCAAACATGTATTTTATCAAAAGAACATCCACTATAATATTGTATTCAATAGAGTTAGATATTGCTCTTGGGGCTAATGGAATCAAAGGATATGGGAAGAAAACAGGAACAGGGTACTGATTATAGATGATCAGCCATAATCGTATTGAATGGTGGTGCCGGCTCGAAGGGCCAAATGGCCTCCTCCTGCACCTATTTTCTATGTTTCTATTCGATGCAGAGGTCATGGATGAAATTGTCCTACTTAACCTGGGGTTCTGAGATTTATTGTTCTTTTCATTCCAAAGCCCTTAACAAAGATCTGCTTGTCAGAGGTGGAAAGAAGGAAGTTTCTATCATATGAATAAATCTCCTGACTTAGTCAGTTCATCTGCTATGTTCTATCATACACAATAAGATTTTGGTGCTAGCGGAGCATTTGGGCTCAATGTTATTTAAGGAAGCAGCTGTTTCATTCTCAGCCAGCTCTTTAAAGATTTGTTTACACTGAAGAAACGGGACATAAGGTCATCAGCAAACCTTGCATATTGAGCAATAGTTTCATTTGAAGGAAAGGGGCAGCTGAAGATCATCTTTTGCAGTTTCCACACTGACACTGAGAGGCACTGGGTGTAATTCTATATTGTGAAATGATGAGGTAGACACAACTAGGTCATTTGATCAGATTCTGCCTGTGTTATTTACTGGCTGTGAATCATTTAGTAAATGCACTTTTCGGTGTCCTCAATCCAACATATGATGATAATAGTGTGAAAAATGGAGCAAAACATAGGCCTAAATGCCAAATGCAACATTTGTCCACGTCATATAGTTTCAAATTCAGGGCAATCGTTCCTACTGCCTTCCTTTATCTTATTGTTTCAAATGAAATTACTTTTGAACCATCTTTTATGCATATTAAGGATGACTACAGCATGTAAGATTTTAAATGTGGATACCTTTTGGGTGCTGCACATATTGTGAAATATACTCAAATATATAACGTAGATCATAACACACAATAAAAAGTAAAGCATTGGTGAAATTAGATAGTGATTTTGTTGAGTAATAAAATAATAGCTTTTTTTTAAGCTTGTCTTCTGAATGTTGGCGGGTCAGGCAGCATCTCTGGAGAAAAGGAATAGGTGACTTTTCGGGTCAAGACCCTTCTTTAGACTGAAGAAGGGTCTTGACCTGAAACGTGACCTATTTCTTTTCATCAGTGATGCTGTCTGACCCACTGAGTTACTCCAGCTTTTTGTGTCTATCTTCGGTTTAAACCAGCATCTGCAGTTCTTTCCTACACTTCTGAATGTTGGGTTGGCGGGAGATATTCCAGAATTTTTGGGCAGGAATATATTAGTGAAAACTTTAACATTTTGTGTGGGACTCTATGTACCTGTCCAAATCTATGCTGACAAGTTTGGACTCTTCGTGGGGATAACTCTGGAACATTGTGTATGGAAAGGTGAATCTGCAAATAGTGAGGATCCAATGTAGAGTCAGCATGGATCTTTCCTACAGATTTCCTCATTATACATTGGCCCCAGTATAAAATGCTAAAAGGAACTGAGTCCACCATTATGTTGATTGCAGTGAGATTAATGCAATAAATACCTTAGCAAGAGAACAGATTAATTTTAAAGGGTAATAATAAAGAGTGCTGGGCAATTAGGATATTCCAGTATGGCAATCCCAAACAACCCTCGCCAACTTCTATAAATGTGGCGTAGAAGGAATGTTATTGGAATATATCACAGCCTGGTTTGGGAACAACTCCAACCAAGAAATTGCAGAAAGTTGTGGATTTTGTGCAGACCATCACACACCAAACTCCCATGACTCCATCGAACCTTCATGCTGCCTCGGCAAGGCTGCCAGCATAATCAAGGACCGCCCATACTGATCTTTCTGTCATGGGCCACCTCCACAGTCAGTGAGGCCCAGCGCAAATTGGAGGACCAACACCTCATATTTTACTTGAGCAACTTGCACCACCACGGTATGAATATTGACTTTTCTAACCAAGTAACTCTTGCTTTCCCTTTCTCTCCATCCTTCCCCCTTTCCACTTCACTGATCAGTCTGACTGTTCCCCTGATTAAATTTTATCTCTGTATGCTTTGTTGTCACCTCCTAGCTAACAACGATCTATTCTACATTTTCCTTGATCAGCAACCTCTTTGGTGTGTTCACACCTTACATTTCCATATCTCTGTGTCTCCCTCGCCCCTAATTCTCAGTCAGAAGAAGAGTCTCGACCCGAAACGTCACTCATTCCTTCTATCCAGAGATGCTGCCTGTCCCGCTGAGTTACTCCAGCATTTTGTGTCCATTCGGTGTAAACCAGCATCTGCAGTTCCTTCCAACACACATCGCCACAATTATTCTCTCTACTACCCTCTCCATCAGGCAAGAGGTGCAGAGGTTTGAAAACACATACCTCCAGATTCAGGGGCAATTCCTGCCCAGCTGTTATGACAGTTGTGGGTGCTGGTCGGCAGCTTCTGAGGGAACCAGATGTTGTTTCTTGGCCGTCCACTAGTTCACCATTTTGGGCAGAATGCAGACCACTAGCAGAGTGGCACAGTGGTAGAGCTGCTGCCTCCCAGCGCCAGAGACCCAGGTTGGAGCCTGACCTAGGGTGCTGACTGTACGGAGTTTGCACATTCTCTCTGTGACTGCATGGGTTTTCTCCGGGTGCTCCAGTTTCCTGCCAAATTCCAAGGACGTTCAGACTTGTAGGTTAATCAGCTTCTATAAATTGTCCTTAGTTTACAGGATAGAACTCGTATATAGGTGATCACTGGTCAGCACAAACTCAGTGGGCTGAAGGGCCTGTTTCCATGCTGTATCTCTAATTTAAACTAAAACTAACGGAACACTGTCGTGTAAAGACCCCAGAATTAAAATATAGATTAAACATAAAAATAATACCTCCCATGACGGTTTTAATAATCATTCACAACCAACTCGCATCTGTGAGAAGTCCACTCTCCATTGCCACGACTCTATGCCCAAGAATCAATCTGTGAACAAATTTGATATCACTTCACAACATGCAGCCATTTACTGAGCTGATACAAAGCCCAGGAGTGCCTTTGCAGGTTGGAATCTTACACAAGATGTTTATCAGAAAATGTCATTAAAGTTAATGGGAGAATTTACCCTTGAGAAAGTTACAAATACCTTAAATTCATCCATGTTTGTCTGAATTAGAATGAACAGTTGTAGAATAATGGCAGGCCGTAATCCTCAAACCCATTTTCAGTGAGTATTAAACTTGATGTCCTAAAACTAAATTTACATTTGGCTCGGTTCCGATATTCTTACTGAGATGCAAGCTTAAAGTACACTGTTGGAGAGGTAAAGACTGCTACACCTTGTGTACACACTGCTTAGAAGCTGCTTAGGGAGATAATAAGTCAGGTAAAAGGGTCCCAATCGAAAACGTGTCTGTCCATCAAGGGTGGCACAGTGGCGCATCTGGTAGAGCTGCTGCCTCATAGCTGGTAAAGCTGCTGCCTCTCGGAGACACAGGTTTGAACCCTGTGCATGTTCTCCCTGTGACCATGTGGGTTTCTTCCCATGTACCAAAGTTGTGCAGTTGGTAGGCAAATTAACCTCTGTAAATTGTCCCGAAATTGTAGGGAGTGAATACGAAAGTGGGATAACATAGAACTGGTGTGGATGCTTGGGATGAACTAGGTCAGCAAAAGGGCCTGTTCCAATGCTGCATTTACAAACTAAATAAAACATTTATTTCCACAGATGCTTCCTGACCTTTTGAGTCCATCCAGCGATTTTGTTTTGCTCCAGATTGCAGCATCTGCAGTTTTTAATAGCTGGATAAAATCCAAGAGAACTTTAGGGAAAATGATTGCTCATCAATCTGGATAATTATAACGAATCAGGAATTCATTCATTCTGAATTCTGCAAAATAACTATAATTTGAAGCATTTTGTGTCTGTCTCAACTAGAAACTACTTCAGCACTTGCTTGAAGTGTCAAACGTAATCTTTTAATATCTTGTATCAGCGTGTCCATACTTCCTTGCATTTAGTGTCCTTTATGCAAACCCCAGATTGTTCCTTGTAATTTAATCCTATTTTTAATAAAGCAAATACTAGGGATGTAAAAATGAAATGAAACGAAACAATGCTATAAATACTTTTCTGCATGCTTCTGGTGAGCTATGTTCCTGTACTAAAGCTTTACTGCCGAGCAAATGTCTCCAAATCTTGTTTTCCTTTATAAATTCTATCACTTCACACTAATTGATATTGAGTTATGTGAAAATTAAGGGGAAAACTGCAGTTGCTGATAATCTAAAACAAAAAGAATTTAAAAATTCTGAAAATAGTCTGTAGATCAGGCTGCATCTGTGGGAAGAAATACAAAGTCAAAATTTCAGTTTGGACACCCTTTGACAGAACTGAAAAGGAGACAACAGAAAGCTGGTAAAGCTGCAGGCTGGCTGGGTGAGGGGGTGCCTCAAAGTGTAAAACATGGGTAACATGGGGATAAACTGTAAACAGGTATTGAACTATGTTGTTTGGCCACTGTTTGCTTATCCTCGGAAATCTTACTCTTTTTCAGAATGTCTGACACACTGGCATTGTCCAGGCAACTTGATATTAACTCCTGCTCATATCTAAGTAACGTTTGTGTACAGACAGCATTAGCCCTGGGAACATTATCTGACATTTTGTAACTCTAGGGGAAGAACTAATTAGCAGTTGCTTTCTCTATGTTGTAATCTTCAGCTGCTCCTCCCTTTGCACCAGCGGACTACCAGATTATCTTTAAAACCTGCAGGTTGAGAACTTTCCTCGTCACGTATGAATCTCATGCATTATGGGCATGGCTGTGAATTTTATTATGCTGTTAAACTGCAATTCTGGACCAGATTTCAGAAGTGCTGCATAATGAACAGTTGTGATTTCGTTGCAGCTTAATGAAGATTGCTGAGGATAAAGTTCCACCCACGTGTCTGAAACTCACATGCTTCTTACACAGCACTTTATCAGGCATTCTCTCAAGGGCTAAACGTGGCACTTTTATTGCAATCGCTATTACTTGTACGCGATCAGCAATCTACTCATTACTCAATTATAGAATGACCTTTATAAGTCTGCTTCCCTCATTAGCCTCTACCTTTCTTCATTAATCAGTTTTTTTTAATCATCAACTCTACATTAATGGATTTATAATTAGATGGGTAAACCATTTCCCTTTGTTTTTTTATAGATTCATCACCTTCCAGTCCTTTGACATAATTTCCTTTACTGAAAAATGTTGATTTTTCTTCAATCTCATTACTTTTTTTCTTTGACAGCCCAAGAGAAGCGTGTTTGGCCCTTATCGCTCTAAACCATTCCTAGCCATGGACCTGTCCAAATACTTTGGAAGTGTGACATTCTGGTTGAATACAAAATACATGCAACGAATTTAGGGGTGGCACAGCTGCTGCCTTACAGCACCAGGGACCAAGGTTCAAACCTGCTCTCAGGTATTGTCTGTGCGGAGTTGGCATGTTCTTCCTTTGATGGACGGGTTTCCCCTGGTTTCTTCCCACATCCCAATCCCACTTTCTGTAGGTTGATTGCCTTTTGTAAATTGCCCCTAGTGTTTAGGAAGCGGTTGAGAAAGTGGGATAACATAACTAGTGTTAACCAGTGATCAATGATTGGTGTGAACGTGATGGGTCGTAGGGCCTGTTTCCATGCTCCATCTCTAAACTAAACTAAGTAATAGTGTGCACATAATCTGTTTCTGGTGGTGTTTTTTGAAGGTTCGCAATTGATTAAGGCACTGGGAAATCTTCCTGCCTCTTCAAGGTAGTGCTTTGAGATCTTTTCTGTCCAATTAAGAGAATTTCTGAAACTCGGTTTAATGATCCATTTGAAAGACTGACCGTAAAACATTCCCTCAGAACAGTTCTGAAGTTTCAAACACTTTTATTTAGAAGTTTCTGGAGTGGGACTTGCTCTCGTAACCTTTTCTTGGAAGGTAAGCATTCTAACGGTTGAATCATAACTAGTCATAACTTGTTTCGCACACCGTTATCAAAAAATGGTTGAATATGAGAGGTCACATTTTATATCTAAGTAATTGTGATGAACATGTTGTTTTACCTGTTAGCTTTTTCAGTTGCTTTTTAATTCCTGTGATATTTTAGTTGGACACTTCTCTCTATCTCTTCACCATACTCAATTACAAGCCTCATCCCAACAAAAGGGAAAGAAGCTGAGGGCAAAAGAAAGCTAAAATAAAATGTGGTCTAGCAAGTTAGGTTTATTCTGAGTAGATTGAGAATATGCTTCTCTAGTTCTGCTGACACTTTTTTGGTTATGTGTACTGCTTATACTTAACATAAAATTGGGTAATTTTTACTGATATGTTCCAGGTGTTCTCCAGCTTACCCTGCCCCCTATGGCCATAAACTTCCCCGACTCGGCAACCCTCTGAGATTTCTGCTCTCAACTAATTCTTCTCTTCTGAAATCTTTTTTGGTGTTATTTTCATTCCAGCATTGCTAAAGGCACTTTCATTCATTTGTTGAATAAGAAAGGAGCACCTGAGAACGTAAGGTCTGGAATTCTTTCCCTAACCCTCACTTACTCTCCACATTCTTGCCATGAAATATTCTTGATAGACTTTTCAGGTGCCATCTTTCAGCCCTTTGTCACCTTCCTTAATATGTTCTTACATGACAAATTTAGTTTGAAAATACTTCTGTGAAGTACGTTGGGATGCCAAAGCTGCTACAGTTATACAGTTATTGAGTCTGAAGAAGGGTCTCGTCCCGAAAGGTCACCTATTCCTTCTCTCCAGAGATGCTGCCTGTCCCGCTGAGTAACTCCAGCATTTTGTGCCTATCTTCGATTTAAACCATCATCTACAGTTCCGACACAGTTATACAAGTTGTTGTATTTGTGGCTGTCCAGGTTAACTTGACCTTGAGGAAAGGATTGTGCAAACCTGTTGATCTCAGGAGTTTAGTTTAGAGACACAGCAAGGAAAGAGGCCCTTCAGCCAGCCGAGTTTGCGTCGACCAGTGATCCCTGCACATTAACACTATCCTTCACACCCTAGGGACAATTCTGGTGAATTCTGGTGGCAGCCCAGCTACCCATGAGCATGGCCCTCTGTCTCTTGCACTGCCATCTCGAATGGTTGAATACGAGAGGTAATGTTTTATATCTCAGAAACTGTTATTGGTAGTCTGCCGTTTTACCCGTTAATTTTCCAGTTGCTTTTCATTCCTCTAATGACTTGGGTTAAACATTTCCCTTTGGTCTTTATCTTATTCAAGCAATTAACCTAATTACAGGCCTTCATCCCAACAATAGGGAAATAAACCAACGGCAAAAGAAAACTAAAATAAACTGTGATCTAGTATTCCCTTGCCCCAAGCTTGCTTTGGTAATGGTTATTGATGGAGAATATAATCCAAGAGTACTATAGGCAAAATGGAATGAAATTGACAGATGAAGGATAATGATGTGAAAACCTTGATCAGTTGGGAAAATCAGGTTATTTTTGAAATGTCCAAATTAGATTGGTACATAAATATTTTTTTTAAATACTGCAATATTCAAAAGCCAATACTCTGAAATTGGAATTACGATGCTATATTTCTTTGCAGAAAGTGGTTCAGTTCTGGAGCAGAGAAAGTGAAGCATTCATCTGAGTAATTCATATAAACTGGAGCCATATGGCAAACCATAATAGTTCTGAGGGACCTCGGTAATGTGTGTTCTTTCCACTGGAGCTCAGGGTGATATCAACTGACTGAAGAGAAATTAACAGGATGTGTTATGGAGCAGATGCACGACAACAAGGACTGCCTAGGGGGTGGACCTTAGGACACAGACGAGCGTAATGAAGAAACAATCCCTACTAGGAGCCACGTATTGCATTTAATCAACTGCATTTAAATGCTCGCAGTGCAACGAGGCCTGCACTGTAAAACTGGAAACCATGTGTGGGGAGAAAAAAACTTCTAAATCTTCTTGGGCTGATTGATTTATTTTTTTTGCTCGCTCTCTCTCTCTCTCTTTCGTTCTCCTCCTGGCAGCCTGTGAAGGTTTACGGGCTCAGCTAATAAGTGGCAGACCAGAGATTTGTGGGAGGAGATTTGGTTCTATTGAATTTGCCAGTGAGCAGAGTGCAGCTCAGAGTGAGATCACATCCTCACGGTAAAAGCTGCCTATATCAGTGTGTCGCCGCAGCTTGGGGGCTGCATGATATCCTCAGGATTACAACAGCAGGAAACCAAAATCGTTTTGCTTCACTCTCGGGAGTCGCGTCTATGGTCAGCTCAACAAAATGGGCCTCCAGTAGGATAGTTTTCTCAAGAAGTGGAAGCAACTGGATCTGGTACTTTTATGGTCAATTCTGGAGTACTTTTGGTCTCGTACTTAACTCTTCGCTATGTGGGGCAGAGTAATTTCAGACCACAAGAATGGCTTTACGATCTGCAGAAAACAAGCAGGTAAAAAGAAAAAAAACATGTAGAAAAGAGGTCCTGATTCAGTAAGCAGATTTTTTTTTTCTTTCTGAATAAGAAAGGAACAGCTGGAGTAGGATGTCCCGACCAACAGCGTGGCTAATCGATGTATGATTCAAGGCTAGCTACAATGTTCGGAGAAGTGAGCTGCCGTTTAAGCTTTTGGAGTGCTTGGATTGACTAGAAAGAGAAAACCAAAACTGATGACACATTCTGAGCTTGTCAGAGATTGTGAAGAAACTCTGCTTGATGAATAAGATTAGTAAATAGATATTCTGTTCCAGAAGGTGTGGACGTGCATCTGTTGTATTGAATTTCAGTTTATTTTAATGCAATTTAAAATGCACTTCTGTTCTTCACTTTGTGTTTTTAGCAGAGGCTCAATTGCACAGTTTTTACGGTGTTTATGCAAATCTCATAACAAGCCTTGAATATTAATGATTTTACTTTAAAAAAATCTGCCAGTTAGTCTAAAGAGATTTATTTGCTGTGTACCTATAAACTTGCTGTGTAGCTTTGGCAGATGTATGGAGAAAGTAACAAAATTGAGAGACAGTTTATAAGTTGAAGTACGAGTTAAAAATAATGCAGTTTACTGAATAACTGCAAAAGTGTAAACATGTCCAAATTGTGGTTATAAATTCACAGCTTAACAGTGTTCAAGAGAGATCTTGCAACCAGTTTGTTGGAATTCATGCTCCATTGGTAGTCCTTAAGGAACTATTTGGTTACAAGGTCAATGTAAATAAATTGTGCAGGTAGAGCACAGGGCGGCATGGTGGCGCAGTACATCATACTTAGGACAAGTACATCATACTTCGGGCGGCACTGTGGCGCAGTGGTAGAGTTGCTGCTTTACAGCGCTAGAGACCCGGGCTCGATCCTGATCACGGGTACTGTCCGCACGGAGTTTGTACATTCTCCCTGTGACCGCGTGAACTTTCTCCGGGTGCTCTGGTTTCCTCCCACACGTACAGGTTTGTAAGTTTATTCGCTTTGGAAAAAAAATCTAATTGGTCCCTGTATGTAGGATAGTGTTAGTATACGAGGGTGATGACTCGGTGGGCTGAAGGGTCTGTTTCCGCACTGTGTCTCTAAACTAAACTAAACTACCGCCACCACTGGCTGTGGGTAAACCTAAGGGAAAGGGCTTTATGCCTTTGAACTTCCAGGTCCAATTTCAGCGGCACAAATGTCTTCAGTCTTGACTGTTTTACTTTAGATAAGACCTATTCCAATGTGATTGTGTGAACAATAGTAAGATAATATACAGCCATATGTCATGATGTACCAATCGATAAGCTTACAACCCAATTATATGAATTATCCAACTTCAAATAATCCCAACAATCCCTCTTTCTGTCAAAATAGTATCACATTAGATAGTCACCCATTAAATAAAATGAATTTGGTAGTGTAAAAAGATCAAAAACTGGATATATATTTGACGTCACCCATTCCTTCTCTCCCGAGATGCTGCCTAACCCGCTGAGTTACTCCAGCATTTTGTATCTACCTTTGACTCATTCTCTCTCAGCTTTCTTTGCTACTTTGATAAAGAAGCTACTTTGATAAAGAAGCCTGGGGGAAAATTACAAAAAAACATCCTTTTACCTATGAAGTTAGAAGCCTTCTGTCAACAATATAAACAGAGTTGCACTCCTCACCTGCTGCCTGCATTTTCTGTGAGGGGATAATGAATAGCAGCTGACACCAAGGTGCCTTGGCTGTTTTTATCCACAACCTACACAGGACATTGAAACTGATTAGTGTTATTATCAGCAGCTTGGATTAACTTGGATTAAATCACAGACTAAGGATTATACATCACATGATCAGGAATACTATTCGGAAAAAGTATTACTTTGTCCATCAAGTCCTGATGCAGAGATCTCAAAATTAAGCTAATTTGGCTATTGATCAATTGCTGCAGATACTGAAAGTCTCCTATAAACGGGTGGCACGTTGGTGCAGCTGGTAGAGCTGTTTCTTGCAGCACCAGAGACCTGACTTCAATCCTCTTCTCGGATAATGGCTGTGTGCAGTTTGCATATTCTTCCGTGACCACCTAGGTCTCCTCTGGGTGCTCCCGTTTCCTCCCACATCCCAAAAGACGTGCGGCTTTGTAGGTTAATCGGCTTCTGTAAATTGTCCATAGTGTGTGGGAGTGGATGCAGAAGTGGGATAACATAGAACCTGTGTGAATAGGTGATCAATGAATGGTTGGTGTAGATTCGGTGCTGTTTCCTTGCTGTGCCTTTCAATCAATCAATCAATTCAATACAAGTGTGCAGCCTTGAGATGGATGCATAAGGAAATTATAATATACATATAATATAAATGAGAATTCCTTCTGAGATATGTTTGCTGGATCCCTCAAATGATGCAGCGACATAGTCTGACCGAAACGTCGGCAGACTATGTAGTCTACCGTCTACCCACTCGTCCTGTTCATTAGCTGAAGAGTAGTGGTTCCTGCCCACAAGAGAAATTACCGCAAATGGCATCCAGGGACTGAACAATGTTGGCCATTAATGTTGGGCTAATGACTAAAGGGGCATTTCCCAAAATGAATGTCAGTCTTCACTCCGGGAAGAATTTAAGTGAGAGTTCATTGTTAGTGTTTTGTGGATAGAACAATAATTTGCTCTTATCTTCTCAGCAATTGAATTAAAATGAGTGATGTTTAAACTGGTGTGAAAAGTGGAAGCTACTGTTCCCCATTCAGTCACACACCTTAACTGATTAGCAAAAATAAATGGTTTAATTTTTCAGATTTCACTTTTTGTCATTAGCTGAGTAATCCAGAGACATTCCTTTTGCCTCTTCCTTTGAGCTTAAAATATTTTTGATTTCTCACCCTTCCCGATCTGATGAAATGTTATTGACCTAAAACATTAATGTTTTCTCTCTCTCTACAAATGCTACTCTGAGATTGTTATTTATATTAATAAACCAGACATATGGACATTAATCTAGAGACCTGCATTGAAAATCCATAGATAGCAGCAGTGGAATTTAAATGCAACCAATAACCACAATTGTTATTAATAATGACCAAACTACTGATTGTATCTTTCAGGAGAGGAAATTGCTCTCTTTGCTCAATCTGGGTTATATGTGATTCCAGAACAATCAATAGAGCATGCTATTAAATGCCCTCTGAAACTAAACCACTAAGATGTATCATAAATACTGCATTGTAACTGGAAAAGAAAACCTGGCAATCTACCTTCATTGGTAAAGAATGTCTTTTTCCTCATGGGCTTAACTAGTTTTATAAAAGGAAGTTTAAAACTTGCAAGTGCCGGTTTGGGGATTGGGCGGCACAGAGGTGCAGCGGTAGTGTTGCTGCCTGACAGCGCTTGCCGTGCCAGAGTCCCGGGTTCGATCCTGATTACGGGTGTTGTCTGCTCGGAGTTTGTACGTTCCCTCTGTGACCGCATGGGTTTTCTCCGAGGTCTTCGGTTTCCTCCCACACTCCAAAGACGCACAGGTTTGTTGGTTAATTGGCTTGGTATAAATGTAAAATTGTCCCTGGTGTGTGTAGGGTAGTGTTAGTGTGCGGGGATCACTGGTCGGCGCGAGCTCTGTGGGCCGAAGGGCCTGTTTCCGCACTATCTCTAAACTAAACTAAATTGGGTGAAATATCTCCCAAGAGTAAACGAACAAAAGACTGACAAAGTCATACTCAAAGAATCACACCTGACAAGGTGCTGGATTCCTCCATTATAATCCCTTGGGACATCCTGGTGTGTGATGTGGGAATTGTGGTGAGTGACTTGCCTTCTGGCACCCAGAGGTCTTTCCACCATCAACAGGAATGTGATGGAATTCCCTCCACTTGCCTGGATTAGGCACAATCCCAGACAATACAGGCTGCCTGATCAGCACCTCATCCAACGCCCTACATATTTGCACCTTTCACCAGCAGCACACAATGTTGCTATCCTCAAATGCACCACTATTACTCCACTCACGAGCCAACATCTCCCATACCTGGAACATCCACTGCCACGTAGGGCAAGGATAACATGCTGATGGGAACACTGCCATTTGCAAATTACCTTAGTCATACTGGAAAGGGATTATCATTCCTCTGTGGTCATTGGATCTAGGTCATGAAGCTCCTTCCCTAATGTCATAAGGATGGCAGCAATTAAAGGTGCTGGATGGCCTGGATAAGCAAGAAGCTTTGTCTTTGCCAGCAACGTCAAGATGTCGGAAAATGAAGTTAGAAAATATAATCTAGGACAATGAAAGTTGTTAGAAAAATCATTAGCATAGAGTCATAGAGTGATACAGTGTGGAAATAGGCCCTTCGGCCCAACTTGCCCACACCGGCCAACATGTCCCAGCTACACTAGTACCACCTGGCCGAGTTTGACCCATATCCCTCCAAACCTGTCCTATCCATGTACCTGTCTAACTGTTTCTTAAACATTGGGATAGTCCCTGCCTCAACTGCCTCATTTTACCCTCTAGTCCTGGCAACATCTTCGTAAATCTTCTCTGTACCCTTTCCAGCTTGACAATATATTTCCTATAAAATGGTGCCCGGAACTGAACACAATACTCTAAATGCAGCCTCACCAATATCTTTCCCAATTGCAACATGACCTCCCAACTTCTATACTCAATACTCTGGCTGATGAAGGCCAATGTGCCAAAAGCCTTTATGACCACCCAATCTACCAGCGACTCCACCTTCAGGGAACTATGCACCTGCAGTCCTAGATCCATCTGCTCTACAACACTACCCAGAGCCCTACCATTCACTGTGCAGGTTCTGCCCATGTTAGACATCCCAATATGCAAAACCTCTTATTTTTCTGCATTAAATTCCGTCAACCGTTCCTCAGCCTACTTGGCCAATCGATTGGCCTGCTGCAATTTTCACAACCATCTCACTATCTGCAAAACCACTCACTTTTGTATCATCTGAAAACTTACTAATCTTGCCATATATGTTCTCATCCAAATCATTGATATAGATGACAAACAGTAACGGGCCCAGCACCGAACCCTGAAACACACCACTAGTCACAGGCCTCCAGTCCGAGAAGCAATCTTCCACCATCACCCTCTGCTTCCTTCCATGAAGCCAATTTTCTATCCATTCATGACTTTGGATATATTAAAGTACAAACTTTGCCAGTGGGTTTCTTTGGACATGTGTAAATGTTGTTTGGTTACTTGCCCTAATAAGCAGCATTGCACAGAAGATCCATGAATGCAATATAG